>NC_057797.1:362074834-362082747 GCF_018294505.1 Triticum aestivum | reverse complement strand
GCGCGGCGGCGGGGCGGCGGCGGCGGCGAGAGCTGGGGCGGCTCGGGCTAGGGTTAGCTCTGGCTGGGCCTCCCCCCGGCTTAAATAGCCTAACGGGCTGGGAGTCCTAGTCGGACACGGCCCTAGGTCGGTTCGATTTTTTTTAAATAATTATGCGCAGAAGAAAAATCAAAAGAAATATTAAACAGACTCCAAAAATTCCAAAATAAATTTTCACGGGCTTCTAAAATCAAGCCGAACAAGGTGAACATTTATTTGGGACCTAAATGCAATTTTGAAAAACGCACATGTTTCCTAAATTCAAAAAAAACACCGAAAAACTCCGAAATAAAATCCTATTTGATTTTATTATTAAATCCTAAATATTTCTTTATTTTGGGAAAGTCATTTTATTCCCTCTCTCATATTTTTGTAATAGAAATAATTGATGATAAAATAAATAAATCAAATGATCCTATTCTCAAAATTTGAGAAAACTCAAATATGAAAATAACGAAATCCCCAACTCTCTCCGTGGGTCATTGAGTTGCGTAGAATTTCTAGGATCAACCAAAATGCAAAATAAAATATGGTATGCAATGATGATCTAATGTATAACATTCCAAATTGGAAATTTTGGATGTTACAAACCTACCCCCCTTAAGATGAATCTCGCCCTCGAGATTCGGGTTGGCTAGAAATAGGTGAGGGTGGTCCTTGAACAAATCTTCCTCTCGCTCCCAGGTGGCTTCATCCTCTGTGTGGTGGCTCCACTGAACTTCGCAAAACTTGATAACCTTGCTGCGGGTAACTCGACTGGCAAACTCGAGAATCTTAATTGGTTTCTCCTCGTACGTCAAATCGTTATCCAACTGAATAGTTTCCAAAGGCACTGTGTCTCTCAAAGGTATATCAGCCATCTCCGCGTGGCATTTCTTTAACTGAGAAACGTGGAACACATCATGAACTCCTGACAATCCTTCAGGTAATTCCAACTTGTAGGCCACTTCTCCCATACGCTCCAAAACTCGATATGGTCCTACAAATCGTGGTGCTAACTTCCCTTTAACTCCAAAACGCTTTGTTCCCCAAAGTGGAGATACTCGAAGATAAGCTCTATCTCCAACTTTGTAAACTGTCTCCTTGCGTTTAGAATCTGCATAACTTTTCTGTCTGGACTGGGCTACCTTGAGCCTATCGCGAATCAACTTCACCTTCTGTTCAGACTCTTTAATCAAGTCAGGTCCAAACAACTGGCGGTCTCCAACTTTGTCCCATGACAATGGTGTCCTGCACCTCCTTCCATACAAAGCTTCCAAAGGGGCCATCTTTAAACTGGTTTGGTAACTATTGTTGTAAGAGAACTCTACATATGGCAAATTATCGTCCCAACTAGATCCATAATCTAGCGCACAAGCTCTCAACATATCCTCCAAAATCTGATTGACTCTCTCGGTCTGTCCATCTGTCTATGGATGAAAAGCTGTACTGAATTCTAGCCTGGTACCCAAAGTTTCGTGCAACTGCTTCCAGAACTTTGAGGTAAACTGGGTTCCTCTATCTGATATGATACTCCTTGGAACTCCATGCAAACATACGGTCCTGGTCATGTATATCTTTGCCAACTTAGCACTGGTGTAAGTGGTCTTTAGCGGGATAAAATGAGCTACCTTCGACAATCGATCAACTACAACCCAAATCGAGTCATAGCCTGAACGAGTCCTGGGCAATCCCTTGATAAAATCCAAGCCTAGCTTATCCCACTTCCATTCGGGTATCAACAATGGTTGTAACAATCCTGCTGGCTTCTGATGCTCTGCCTTTACTCTCTAACATACATCACAAACTGCTACATACTCCGCAATATCCTTCTTCATTCCGGTCCACCAGAAAATATCCTTCAGATCCAAATACATCTTGGTATTTCCTGGGTGAATTGAATACGGTGAGTCATGTGCCTCTTGCAAAATCAACTTCCTGATCTCCGGGTCTTTGGGCACGTAAACGCGGTCTTCAAACCATAGGGTATCGTGCTCATCCTCACGAAATCCTTCAGATTTTCCTTTGCTCAGTTTCTCCTTAATAGCGGCAATCTCTTTGTCAGTCTTCTGAGCTTCTCTGATTTTATCCATCAAAGTTGACTGAATCTCCAATGCTGCTACATAACCTCTCGGAACTATTTCCAAACATAGTTCACGAAGATTTTCTGCTAACTCCTTGGGTATTTCTCCCGTCAGTAACGTATTGACATGGCTCTTATGGCTTAATGCGTCAGCTACTACATGAGCCTTTCCGGGATGATAATGCAATCTCATATCATAATCCTTGATGAGCTCCAACCATCTCCTTTGTCTGAGATTCAACTCCTTCTGTGTGAAAATGTACTTCAAACTCTTATGATCCGTGTACACCTCACAATGGTTTCCAATGAGGAAATGCCTGCATGTTTTCAAAGCATGCACTACAGCTGCTAACTCCAAATCATGTGTGGCATAATTTAACTCATGAGGCTTCAGTTGTCTTGAGGCATATGAAACAACTCTCCCTTCCTGCATAAGCACTGCTCCAAGTCCTCGACGTGAAGCATCGCAATACACCTCATAATCTTTGGTCTGGTCTAGCAAAATCAACACTGGTGAGGTAACCAAGCATTTCTTCAACTCCTGGAAACTAGCCTCACATTCCTCCGTCCATATGAACTTGGTATCTTTCTTTAACAACTCAGTCATAGGCTTCGCAATCTTTGAGAAATTCTCAATAAATCTCCAGTAGTATCCTGCGAGTCCAAGAAAACTCCGGATCTCTCCAACTGTTGTTGGGGCTTCCCACTTGGTCACGGTATCAACTTTAGTGGGATCAACTGCTATACCTTCTCCAGATATAACGTGTCCGAGGAATCCTATTTCCTTCAACCAAAACTCACATTTGCTGAACTTGGCATATAATTGATGTTCTCTGAGCTATCCAAGTACCAAACGCAAATGCTCCTTATGCTCCTCCGCATTCTTCGAATAAACCAGGATATCATCAATGAACACTACGACGAACTTATCCAAAAACTCCATAAACACTTTGTTCATCATGTTCATAAAATAGGCAAGTGCATTAGTCACACCAAATGACATAACGGTATACTCGTACAGCCCATACCTGGTGGTAAAAGCTGTCTTCGGAATATCCTGTTCTCGAATCTTCAACTGGTGGTATCCTGATCGCAGATCAATCTTGGAAAATACCTTAGCTCCTTGCAATCGATCAAACAGATCATTAATCATTGGTATTGGGTACTTGTTCTTGATCGTTACTTCATTCAATCCTCGATAATCAACAACCATCCTTAACGATCCATCCTTCTTCTCCACTAGAAGTACTGGCGATCCCCAAGGCGAAGAACTTGGGCGGATATATCCCTTATCCAGTAACTCCTTAATCTGCTTCTTAATTTCCACCAAATCCTTTGCTGGCATCCTATATGGTCTCTTTGATATTGGCCCTGTGCCTGGCAATAGCTCAATCAAAAACTCAATATCTCTATCCGGTGGCATGCCTGGCAACTCCTCTGGAAATACTTCAGGGAAATCCCTTACCACTGGTACTTCCTCCTGCACAACTCCTGTTAGGCAATTTACTTGAGTCCTCTTTGGCACATGCCGGGATACATACTTGATCCTTCTCCCTTCTGGGGTGGTAAGCAAAATTGACTTACTAGCACATTCAATATTCCCTTCATACTTTGATAACCAATCCATGCCTAATATCACATCGAATCCTTGGGATTCCAATACTATTAGGTCTGAGGGAAAAACATAGTTACCAATCCTTAATGGTAACCGATCACACCATAGACTAGCCACATACTCAGCTCCAGGCGAGGTTACTAACATGGGTGACCTAAGGGCTTGGGTTGATAGGTTATACTTATCCACAAATCCCCTTGAGATGTATGAATGCGATGCACCAGTATCAAAAAGAACGAGTGCAGTAAATGACTTATCCAAAAACTTACCTATTACTGCATCGGGCTGAGCTTCAACCTCCTCCATGCTAACGTGGTTCACCTGTCCCCTGTTGAAAGGGTTCGGCTTCTTCCCAGAAATTCCATTGCCATTTTGGCCTGCAGGACATTCATTGTCATCATGTTCGGTCTTCTGACACTTAAAGCAAGTGACTTGGCTCAGGTCCTTCTTGGCTGGGGTTGATGGGTTGGTGCGGTTCTGGCCATTGCTTCCTCCATTGCCATTACCATTCTTGGTGCCATTGTGATTGTGCGAGCTACCTCCTCCATGGGTGTGCTGAAAATGTCCTCCCAGTCTAGGGGTAAAACGTGGTTTCTGCTGAGCTCCTGAATTGTACTTCCCTTGTCCATACTTCCTCTTGCGATTCTCAATTTGCTGCTGCTTCCCTTCAATCATAAGAGCACGATCTACCAACTCCTGGTAGTTGTTGAAGGTTGCTACCATCAACTGCATGCTCAACTCATCATTCAGTCCTTCCAGAAACTTCTCCTGCTTAGCTGCATCCGTAGCGACGTCATCTGGGGCATAACGTGCTAACTTACTAAAGTCCTCTACATACTGGCCAACTATTCGTCCTCCTTGGCGTAAGTTGCGAAACTCACGCTTCTTCATGGCCATAGCTCCTGATGAAACATGTGCAGTACGAAAAGCCTGTGGAAACTGGTCCCATGTGACAGTGTCGACTGGGAAAGTGGCTGTGAAATTCTCCCACCATGATGTTGCGGGTCCTTCTAACTGATGTGGGGCAAACTTTACCTTATCCGCATCTATGCATCCTGCTGTGGTCAACTCCCTAGCTGTCTTGTGGAGCCAATCATCTGCTACTATCGGCTCGGTGCTACTGGAAAACACCGGTGGATTCAGCCTAAGAAAACGGGCTAAGTGATCAACAGGTGGTGGTGGTGGTGGTGGTGGGTTGTTGTTGTTGTTCCCTTGATTCTGATTCTGGACTAGCAACTGCATCAATGTGTTCTGCTGCTGGATCAACTGGGTGAGCTCCGGTGGAAAGGCAAATCCAGGGTCACGTCTCGGAGGCATCTGAGGGTTTAGAAAAGATGAGATGTAAGAATAGAGGGGGTCTAAAGAGAAAACACTACCCATATGCACATGAGGCAAAAGCAAACAATTCACTTCATTCAATCAAACAAGGGCATACAATCGATCTATCTATCGCAAAAGTGCTCGGACTACTATATTTACATGGTGGACTACTACTACTGATGAGGTGGTCTACTAGAAATATTCTTCGGTTGCAGACTCCATGATATCTGCTCCAGCTTCATCAACATAGTCATCATCGCTACTATCTGGATCCGAATCGGTGCCGTCGATGATGATGTAGTCTTCCGGGCTAATCTCCTTGGGTTCTTCGTCTTCCTCTACTGGCGTAGGGCCTCCCATAAATATTCCAATCTTCTTGATCAGGCCGTCATTCTTCTCCACCAATACTTCAATTTCCTCTTCATAATCTTCACGTGTAGCCTTGAGTTCTTCCTCTAGTTCCTTGATTCTAGTCTTAGCCTTCTTCAGATCTATCATGTCGGCGCACATCTGGTTCTCCTGTCGTCGAATGTGCTGGTTTAGCTCCTGGATAAAAGCTACGATTGATCTATCCTTCCTGGTGCTGATCATCTCCCAGTGTTCATCTCGGTGCCCACAAATCTGGTAGATAGTATCCTTGAGATCCTTGCGGTAGATTTCTCCAATGCGTCCCATGGCGATGTGAGCTGCCATGATCTTTCCTAGACTCCAAGTTGGTGCATCAAAAGAAAACTCTATGGGCTCAGTGACTGGCATGAACGTCCTTCCTGGAACTTGAACTTGAATCATCCAGCGCTCTTCTTCAGGTAAAGTGGCATTATAGGTTCCTGTGAAGCTTGGTACTCCTATGTTTAGGTATCTAGTGACTTCCTTCAAGTGACGTCCAAAGGGTGTATCTTCATCCGGTTGCGTGAACTTGTTCCTTGCATCCGCCATCCTAAAAGAGTAGAAAAGATGAGAAGTCAGAAGAGAAGAGAGTGAATAGTGATCTAGATCTTTTAGCTTAGTGGTCATGTCCTACAGTAAGCATGTGCTCTGATACCATCTCTGTAGCGAACAGACCTCAAACAGTCTGATCTCTGTGCTCCAGTGTCATCCCTGGATCAGTAATGCTGACACCACACAGTACACGGAGGATTTATATCAGAGTAGCAATCACACACTTATTACATCGAGTGTCTCAAAAGAGAACTTATTACAATAAATATGGCTTAAGGCCATCTAATAACGATAACAGCAGAAGGCTTGGAAGATAAGTGAGTCCATCAACTCCAACGGCATCACTGAGTATAGAACCACGACCTAAAACTCCTTAATCGTCGTCTGAAAAGTCTGCAACATTAACGTTGCAGCCCGAAACGGGTCAGCACATGGAATATGCTGGCAATGTAACACATAGAGATTAATGGAATGAAACAGCTATACTATATGCATATTTGGCTGGTGGAAAGCTCTATGGTTATAGTTTTGCGTAAAGCCAATTTTTCCCTACTTCAAAGGAATAAAATTTATTTAACTATCATGGTAGTTGTTAAACATTGAGAATGGTTGACAGCATTCTCAATCCCAATTAAGCATCATCATTAAACATAACCCAACAAAATTAATTTAGAGTAACATGTTGAGATTCACATGATAATTCAGGTACTAGATACTCAAGATGTCCATAACCGGGGACATGGCTAACCATGATTAGTTTATTACACTCTGCAGAGGTTTGCGCACTTTTCCCCACAAGACTCGATCGCCTCCGTTGGGTTTCTCGCACTACAGGGTGTTTGAGAAGACGGATGACCGAGACATAGTCTTTCAGAAGCGCTAGCACCTTACGACCGGGTAGACCGTACCACCTACATCCCCTACATCTGCTAGTCTACCACTGTAAGAGTTCACACGACTTAGTCAACTATGCTAGAGCCCATAATAGCTTGTGGCTGCACACGGAAGTTTCTAGTATGAATAGTCTCATGATCCCTTTGAGCCTGGGTGGCGGTCCAAAAGAAAACAGGCAAGTCCTGGAATACCCAGGTGCCTCAATCCACCCAGATGTGTGTTTAAGTTGCCACCTTAGATAACATTAATTAACAAAACTCACATCTGTCATGGATATCACTCGCCCAGTCCACGTCTACTAGCATAGCATGGCATAATAAGCAAACGTAGAAGTAAATCCCAAAGGTTTGATAATAAACAGGTAATAGGTACTACCTCATCTACTTCCCATCCCACAATTTAATTAGATCCTAACCATGCAATGTGTGAGGGTTGATCTAATGCAATAAAACTGGGTAGTAGAAAAGGTATGATCAAAGTGTTACTTGCCTTGCTGATGATCCGGGAAACCTAGCGATTCGAAGTAACAAGCGGTGCCCTCCGGGTATTCTATGGCAGACAAACAAACAAGCATACAATAAGTACTCAACTAATGCACAGGTAAAACTCAAATAAGGGATCTAACCAGAAGGTTCAACTCAAGAACTCCAGTTGGCAAAAGAATCAAATCGAACGAAGCAACGAAAGTCAAACGGCAAAAGAAAACAACTTCATTCTACTAATCTGGATCTAGGGCAAATTTTACAGTAGCAAAATCTTGTTTAAGTTGGTTAAACGGAGAGAGGGTTTTGAAACGAAACTCTAGGCGCTTGAATCGCCTGATTCCGATAACCGAGCGAAAAGTTATACTAAAAAGAAAATCGGATCAGGAATCGCGATCAGAAAAATCGCGGATTTAATCCGAGAAAAGAAAAATGATGAATGCTCACTAAATTAAATAAACCGGAAAAACCGATCTATTTAAAAAACGAATCTAAAAAAACCGACGGAAAAACCGACGGAAAAATCGAACGGTTTTTTGAATAATAATAATAATAAATAAAA
>NC_057797.1:362057777-362074449 GCF_018294505.1 Triticum aestivum | reverse complement strand
GGCGGCGGCTGCGAGAGCTGGGGCGGCTCGGGCTAGGGTTAGCTCTGGCTGGGCCTCCCCCCCGGCTTAAATAGCCTAACGGGCCGGGAGTCCTAGTCGGACATGGCCCTAGGTCGGTTCGATTTTTTTAAATAATTACGCGCAGAAGAAAAATAAAAAGAAATACTAAACAGACTCCAAAAATTGCGAAATAAATTTTCACGGGCTTCTAAAATCAAGCCGCACAAGGTGATCATTTATTTGGGACCTAAATGCAATTTTGAAAAACGCACATTTTTCCTAAATTCAAATAAAACACCGAAAAACTCTGAAATAAAATCATATTTGATTTTATTATTAAATCCTCAATATTTCTTTATTTTGGGAAAGTCGTTTTATTCCCTCTCTCATATTTTTGTAATAGAAATAATTGATGATAAAATAAATAAATCAAATGATCATATTCTCAAAATTTGAGAAAACTCAGATATGAAAATAACGAAATCCCCAACTCTCTCTGTGGGTCATTGAGTTGCGTAGAATTTCTAGGATCAACCAAAATACAAAATAAAATATGGTATGCAATGATGATCTAATGTATAACATTCCAAATTGGAAATTTGGGATGTTAGCTTGCTTGAAGTATTATTATTTTTATGTCAATATTAAACTTTTGTCTTGAATCTTTCGGATCTGAATATTCATGCCACAACAAAGAAAATTACATTGAAAATTATGTTAGGTAGCATTCCACATCAAAAATTCTATTTTTATCATTTACCTACTCGAGGACGAGCAAGAATTAAGCTTGGGGTTGCTTGATACGTCTCCAACGTATCTATAATTTTTATTGTTCCATGCTATTATATTATCTGTTCTGGATGTTTAATGGGTTTTATTATGCACTTTTATATTATTTTTGGGACTAACCTATTAACCGAAGGCCCAGTGCAAATTGCTGTTTTTTTTGCCTATTTCAGTGTTTCGCAGAAAAGGAATATCAAATGGAATCCAAATGGAATGAAACCTTTGCGACGATCTTTTTTTGGAACAAACGCAATCCAGGAGACTTGGAGTGGAGGTGAAGGAAGCAACGAGGCGGCCACGAGGCAGGGCGGCCCGCCCAGGGGGCAGGCGCGCCCCCACCCTCGTGGGCCCCTGGTAGCTCCACCGACCTACTTCTTTTGCCTATATATACTCTTATACCCTGAAAACATCTAGGGGAGCCACGAAACCAGTTTTCCACCACCGCAACCTTCTGTACCCGTGCGATCCCATCTGGGGACCTTTTCCGGGGATCTGCCGAAGGGGGATTCGATCACGGAGGGCTTCTACATCAACACCATAGCCTGTCCGATGATGCGTGAGTAGTTTACTACAGACCTTTGGGTCCATAGTTATTAGCTAGATGGCTTCTTCTCTCTCTTTGAATCTGAATACAAAGTTCTCTTCGATGTTCTTGGAGATCTATTCGATGTAATCCTTTTTGTAGTTTGTTTGCCCAGATCCGATGAATTGTGGGTTTATGACCAAGTTTATCTATGAACAATATTTGGTTCTTCTATGAATTCTTATATGCATGATTTGATATCTTTGCAAGTCTCTTTGAATTATCAGTTTGGTTTGGCATACTAGATTGATCTTTCTTGCAATGGGAGAAGTGCTTAGCTTTGGGTTCAATCTTGCGGTGCTCGATCCCAGTGACAGAAAGGGAACTGACACGTATTGTATTGTTGCCATCGAGGATAAAAATATGGGGTTTATATCATATTGCTTGAGTTTATCCCTCTACATCATGTCATCTTGCCTAATGTGTTACTTTGTTCTTATGAACTTAATACTCTAGATGCATGCTGGACAACGGTCGATGTGTGGAGTAATAGTAGTAGATGCAGAATCTTTTTAGTCTACTTGACATGGACGTGATGCCTATGTTGACGATCATGCCTAGATATTCTCATAACTATGCACTTTTCTATCAATTGCTCGGCAGTAATTTGTTCATCCACCGTAATATATGCTATCTTGAGAGAAGCCACTAGTGAAACCTATGGATTTGCGTGTAGTCTCCTACTGGATTGATACCTTGGTTCTCGAAAACTGAGGGAAATACTTACCTACTTTTCTGCATCACCCTTTCCTCTTCAAGGGAAAACCAATGGATGCTCAAGAGGTAGCATAGACCCCTTTTCAACCATTGGGATCGGCCTTCCGGACTGGCTGGTTTTGAATACGTATGATGATGCCTACATGAGATTGAAGAAGATAGCAATGTCGGACCCGCGGAAAAAGTGATGAGGCTACGACGATTACTATCTCATCGCGGTGTTAGACATAAGGATTGCCATCAATACAAGAGGTAGTATTGGCAGAGGCTGGCGCATGTTGGCCGCAGCAGATTTGTACCCCTACACGTTCGAAGACGCTGTGCGCCATCTAGGCCGCATCTTCGCGGTGACAAGCCAGGGGACTTGTTTCATCTGGTATCCTACAGTAGGGGAGATTACAAACGGAATGCACAAACCATGATGCATCCCTAACGGTACTCCATTATTTTGCAGGGATCAGTCATCCCTAATCCAAATAAGATCGCCGATCCTGGATGTGCATTTGCATCCGCGATTTGGTCTAACCTGGAACCTTGTAGCTAACTTTGGTATATTGGGATCAACTATCTTAGCAGTCTTTACCCATGGTAGCACTGATGTGCAACATGGTCACACAATCTACCACGATCGGACCGTCACCATCTAACCCAGGTATTCCATTTAGTATTATATTTTTAACCGTGTCGCCTTCTCTTTCGTTGTTGTACTACTTACTTACTAGTACTAGTAGGAGTACTTTTTACCTTGGAGGATGTGTATAGCTAGCTAGGCCCTTGAAGACTTGAACCCACTAGCTACCACCATTTTTGTTTTTCCATGTCTTACTATCTCATCCATGTAGCCAAGAGTGGCTATATATAATAAGCCGGTTATTTTACTTCCTCTATGCCAGAGTAGTATTATTTGCTGCACAGTATTACTGACCACCATATTTGAGCACAAAATTATTGTGCATGGAGATTAACTGTGTATGTCACCATGTGTCCAGATCTGGGATGCCGCATGTACCAGATGAACGGCGCCGAGTTCGACCCCCGTGATGCTACGTGGGTGCCAAGGAACACTCTTGGAGAGTACTCGCTTTTCATTGGGGACAACTACCCCATTGTGAATCGGATGCCACCTTCCGTGCACGACACCGAAGGCCTGCCGTTCATGAAGCATGATTGTGTCTTTAGTGCGCACCACCAGATGAACGCCATGCTGGGACACACTATCCCTGATTTATGCCGCTTTAGCTTGGATGAGTCTCCATCGTGTGGAACCGGACTAGAAAGCCGCGACAATGATTCCCGTTGCCCACCGCTATGGATCGTGCCATCCATGAAGAACACCTGGGACTGGAACCTGGAGGAGGACATGTAGCCCATCTATAACATGTAGGTGGGGTATGGTAAATTGTGAACGGTAGCATTGTGAATATATGTAGACTACTCGTGCACCAATTTATCACATGAATTGGAGATGAACTTGTGTGGCATATCGGCATTTGTCCTTTAGAATTTATTACTAGTAAATGTGTTATCTGTACGTGCAACTTGTGTGGTTGTTGCACAGGCTCCAACACACTCTTTGAGAAAAAAGGTGGCACGGCTTTGGATATAGGTGACGTGGCAGCATGATACGTCTCCAATGTATCTATAATTTTTGATTGTTCCATGCTATTATATTATCTGTTTTGGATGTTAATGGGATTTATTTTACACTTTTATATTATTTTTGGGACTAACCTACTAACCCAAGGCCGAGTGCAAATTGTTGTTTTTCTTGCCTATTTCAGTGTTTCGCAGAAAAGGAATATCAAACAGAATCCAAACGGAATGAAACCTTCGGGAGAGTAATTTTTGGAACAAACGTGATCCAGAGGACCTGGAGTGGACGTCAAGAAACAAACGAGGAGTCCACGAGGTAGGGGGTGCGCCTACTGTTGGCGTTCTGGGAACGGGGGTCCCTAGACTTTCCTGCCTGCGGCCTGCGGCGTGGCTCAAGTGGGGGCCCAGCGTGGCCCATCTTCATCAGCTCAAGCTCAAGACCCTCGCGAGGGGCCAAACCTCGCGGAGTGGATGACCGGAAGCTTCCTCAGAGGCAGCCTCATCAGGCAGGCTCGCGAGGAGGCGGAGAGATCAAGGCGGGGGTACCTCGCGAGGAGCCCGTGACGCAAGCCATGATGATCGAGACCAGGCAGGCGCCAGGCGGGCGCCGGCCTGCGCAGTGTCCTTGTTTCCCCTTTGGTGCAAAGGGGGCAAACATAGGCCAAGGCATCGGGCAAAGGTTGCCATTCCGGTGCAACGATACCAAGACCAACAGAGCGGCGGGACGGAGGTCACCGTGGAGCCTAAGACGGCGTCATCACTAGTACTTTTGGCAGCCGAAGACCACCTTTGGTCAGGATAACTTGTACTATATGTTCCCCTTCAAAATGGCCAAGTGTAGGCGCCCTTCCCGCTCATTATTTGGGGAGAGGCCCCGAGCCTCTATAAATAGAGCTAGCCACCACAGAGTAGGGGGTGACAACTAGAGATCTAATAGAACCCTAGCAGAGAGAGATAAAGGCGACTGAACTCACCCCAACAGTTCATCGCACCAGATCAAGAACACCTCTCGCGAGGATGTTCTTCCCTTGTACTGTTCATCATCAGCCCCTGAGGCAATCCACCACGCCACACACTGGAGTAGGGTATTACACCACAACGGTGGCCCGAACCAATATAAACCTCGTGTCCCTTGTGTTGTTCATTGTTTCCAGCTTAGATCACACGAGGAGATTGGATGTAGATCAGTAGGGGAGAGATCTCCGCGTGCACCCCAGTGTTCGAACCTCAAGGGTCTGCCGGAACCCGAAATCCGACATTTGGCGCGCCAGGTAGGGGGTGCGCTGGAGTTCTCCCTCCTGACGACCCGCTCTCCCCCAACATCGCATCCCGCCCTCATGGCGGACAACACGCCGCCCGCTCCAGCAACGGATGTCGGCATTGGGGCCAGGGGGCTCCGGGCCTTGGCCCCCACCTTGCGACAGGTGCAGTGGCCGCACAAGTTGAAGCCTGAGATGCCGCTACGCTACAACGGCGCGACATACCCGATGATTTTCCTGGTGGCGTTCGAGGAGGCCGTCCTCAGAGCCGGGGGCGACGACCGGGTGATGGCCAACTAGTTACCCATGGCCCTCACCGGCGTCCTGCACGCGTGGCTCCTCCACCTGCCGACGACATCTGTCACCTCCTGGGAGGAGCTGCGCGACATCTTCCTCGCCCGTTTTGCCGCACCAGCGCCGCCCGTCGTCGCAGCTCTCCTGGGTGGCTCCCAGGCACCACCCTCGACCCATCACTTCAAGCCGTTCACCCACCGGATTAGCACCGCCTCCAAGCGCTGGGAAGCCCCCCCGGGCTGGGTGGAGCCCGAGGCCGATCTAACCTTCAACTTGGAGGATCACCCCTTCAACCCCATCGGTTCGGGCGTGCTCCCAATGATGTGCACCCCCACCATCTGCCAAGTGGCCGTCACCAGGACCCTCATCGACGGTGGTGCCGGACTCAACGTGCTCTCAATGGAGGCCTTCAGACTCCTCCACGTGCCGCTGGAGCGGCTCCAACCCAGCAGGCCTTTCTCGGGCGTCGGAGCCGGTTCCACCGCCTCCTTGGGATAGATCCGCCTCCCAGTGACCTTCGGCACCCACGACAACTTCCGCACAGAGCTGATCGACTTCTACATCACCCCCATTGGCCTCCCCTACAATGCCATCCTCAGCTATCCGACCTTGGCCCGGTTCATGGCAGCAACTCACCCGGCGTACAACCTCATGAAGATGCCTGGGAGCAGCGGCGTCCTCACCGTGTCAGGAAGCACAAGGGATGCACTGCAGGTGCTCCAGCTTGTTTTCAGGGCGGCCGCGGTGGCACAGCCCACTAGCACTGACGCCCTTGAGCCCAAGGGGGCTGCGTCGGCTAAAAAGAAGCAGTTGTTCACCCAAGACAGGGCGGAAACTAAGCAGGTACCAGTTGACGAGGAAGGGTCCACTGGCGCTACCTTCACCATAGGGGCCAACCTCAAGCCCGAGCAGGAGAAGTCCCTGGTGAGGTTCGTGCGTGCGAACAAGGAGGTGTTCGCATGGGAACCTGACCAGCTAGCAGGGGTCCCAAGGAAAGTGATTGAGTATCACCTCAATGTGTGCCCCAATGTGCGCCCCGTGAAGCAGAAGGCGAGGCGGTAGTCCACTGAGAAACATGCTTTCATCGTTCAAGAGACCCAGAAGCTAGAGGCGGCAGGAGTTATCCGCGAGGTCCGCTACCCTGATTGGCTGGCTAATCCGGTCGTTGTGCCAAAAAGGGAGGAAAGGAGCGCATGTGCGTCGATGTAGCGACCCGACCTCAGATGGTCAAGTCTCTGTGCTTCAGTGTCATCCCTGGATCGGTAATGCTGACACACAATACTCGAAGGATTTATAACATAGTAACAATCACACACTTATTACATCGAATGTCTCAAGAGAGAACTTATTACAACAATATGGCTTAAGGCCATCTAATACGATAACAACGGAAGGTTTGGAAGATAAAGTGAGTCCATCAACTCCAACAGTATAGCTAAGCTGCACGGCAACGACCTAACGAACCTTACTCCTCGTCTGAAAAGTCTGCAACATAATACGTTGCAGCCTGAAAACGGGTCAGCACATGGAATATGCTGGCAACATAACACAGTAGAGCAAGAACAAAATAATGCTATCACTATATGCATATATGGCTGGTGGAAAGCTCTATGGTTTATAGTTTTTGCGAAAAGCCAATTTTTCCCTACAACAAAGGAATAGATTTTAATTTTACTATTATGGTAGTTGAAACATCATTGAGAAGGTTCCTCCAACTCAATCCCAATTAAAGTGATTAACAACCCAACAATATTAATTAAACATGATGAGATACATGTGATAACCCAAGTACTACATACTCAAGAATTGTCCGTAACTGGGGACATGGCTAACCATGATTAGATTGTACACTCTGCAGAGGTTTGCACACATTTCCCCACAAGACTCAATCTCCTCCGTTGGATTTCTCGCACTACAGGGTGTTTGAGAAACGGATGACCGAGACACAGTCTTTCAGAAACATTAACTCTCTACTCTGGACAGACCATACCAAACCTACATCCCACTACCTACTGATCTGCCTCTTCAAGAGCTTCACGTAACTTACTCAACTATGCTAGAGCCCATAATAGCTTGTGGTTGCACACAAAAGTTTCTAGCATGAATCATCTCAGTTCCCTTTGAGCCTGGGTGGCGGTCCAAAGGAAGATCACATGGGTACTCTGGGATTTCCAAAAAATATAGGCAACACTGGGTACTCCAGGTGCCTCAATCCACCCAATTGTTTGATTAAGTTGCCACCTTAAGTTGAACCATTAATTTGACAATCTCACATCTATCATGGATTTCACTCAAACCCAAACCACGTCTACGAGCACAGCATAGCATAGTAATATAAGCAACACGTAGAGTAACTCCCAAGGGTTTGAATGTAATAGGGCAATAGGTTCTACCTCATCAACTACTTCCCAACCCACAAGTTAATGACATCCTAATCATGCAATGTTTGAGGATTGGAACTAATTCATAAAACTGGGTGATAAAGGGGTATGATCAAAGTGTTACTTGCCTTGCTGACGATCTGCGAAACCTAGGGACTCGTAGTAGCACGCTTCACACTCCGGGTGTTCTATCGCAAGCAAAAAAATAGCATACATAAGTAACAAGCAACGATGCACAAGCAAAACTCAAATAAAAGAGGTTGACCAGAAAGTTCAAATTAAGAACTCCGGTTCGCAAAAAGAATCGAACGGAGCAACGAAACTCAAACGGCGAAAGAAAGAAGCTTCGTTCACTAATCTGAAACTAGGTCAAATTTACAGGAGAGAAAACTTGTTTGAGTTGGTTAAACGGAAAGAGGGTTTCGAGATGAAACTCTAGGCGCTAGAATCGCCTGATTCCGACTAACGAGCGAAAAGATAAACATAAACTAAGATCAGATCAGAAATTGCGATCAAAGAAAATTGCGGAATAAATCCGATAAAAGAAAACTGACGAACAGACTAACGAATGAGCGTTCGTTAGCTGTATCTAACGGGCGAAGAACCGTTCGAAGAACCGAGAAAAAACGGCGAATCCAAAAAAAATGGATCTAGGGTTTCTAAAAAACCGAATGGTTTTATATAAAAAAACCGACGGCGGAGTCCGGCGACTACCTCCGGCGAGAGGTTTGGCAAGGCGAGGTGCGGCGGCGGAGCGGCGGCTCGCGGGGGCGGTGGCGGCGGCGCTCGACTGCGGCTAGGCGCGGCGCGGGCGGCGGGCCTTGGCGCGGGGTGGCGGTGGCGGTGGCTGTGGGGGTAGGGGGCTTGGGTGGCACGTATATAAAGGGGCAGGCCGGGGCGGCTTGGAGGAGGGGCCAAGACGGCGGCGGTGGAATCAGGCTTGGACTCCTCGTCTGAGTCGGCAGCGGCGGCACGCGCGGGGGGAAGGCGGCGGCGGCGGCCTGGTTCGGCTGGGCCTTAGGCCCAGTCGGGCGCGGAAATTTCTTTTTTCTTTTTTTTCTAAAAATAATTTTGCCGACCGAAATAAAATCCTAGAAAAATAAATAAAAATCTAAAAATGCCAAAATAAATTTTCACCGTCTAAATAGAATATTTAGAACGAGATGAACATTTTCTTCGCCCTAAAATGCAATTTTGAAGAACATGCAATTTTTCTAATGCACAAAAAATTGCAATAAAATCCAAATAAAACAAATATTTGATTTTAATATTTTTCCTCCAATAGTTCATTTATTTTGGAAAAGTCATATTATCTCCTCTCTTGTATTTTAATATGAAATATTTTTGGAGAGAAAAATAATTAAAATCAAAATCCTCGTTTCAAAATTTGATAAAAGAATCAAATATGAAAACCGGGAAATCCCCAACTCTCTCCAAGGGTCCTTGAGTTGCTTAAGATTTCGAGGATTATGGAATGGAAAAGCAATAAAACATGATATGCAATGATGATCTAATGTATAACATTCCAAATTGAAAATTTGGGATGTTACAAACCTACCCCCCTTAAGATGAATCTCGCCCTCGAGATTCGGGCTGGCTAGAAAATAGGTGCGGGTGGTCTTTGCGGAGATTATCCTCTCGTTCCCAGGTGGCTTCATCCTCGGTATGGTGGCTCCACTGAACTTTACAAAACATGATAACCTTACTGCGGGTGACTCTGCTAGCAAACTCAAGAATCTTAACTGGTTTCTCCTCATAAGTCAAACCACTGTCCAACTAAATCGCCTCCAGGGGTACTGTATCTCTTAGCGGTATATCTGCCATCTCAGCATGACACTTCTTCAGCTGTGAAACGTGAAACACGTCATGAACTCCTGACAATCCCTCGAGTAACTCCAACTTGTAGGCAACTTCTCCCATCCATTCCAAAATACGATACGGTCCTACAAATCTCGGGGCTAACTTTCCCTTAACTCCAAAACGTTTCACTCCTTGCAAGGGTGATACTCGCAGATATGCTCGATCTCCAATTTCATAGGTTACCTCCTTGCGTTTTGAGTCAACATAACTCTTCTGCCTGGACTGAGCAATCTTTAGTCTGTCACGAATCAATTTAACCTTCTCCTCAGACTCCTTGATCAAGTGTGGTCCCAACAACTGTCGGTCTCCTACCTCGTCCCACATTAACGGTGTTCTGCGCCTTCGTCCATACAGGGCTTCAAACGGTGCCATCTACAAACTGACTTGATAGCTATTGTTGTAGGAAAACTCTGCGTATGGCAAATTGTCATCCCAACTAGATCCATAATCTAGCGCACAGGCTCTCAACATGTTCTCCAAAATTTGGTTGACTCTCTCTGTTTGTCCATCCGTCTGCGGGTGAAATGCTGTACAAAACTCCAATCTCGTTCCCAGGATCTGATGCAACTGGTGCCAAAACTTTGAGGTAAACTATGTTCCTCAATCTGATACGATGGTCCTCGGAACTCCATGCAGACATACGATCCTGGACATATATATCTTGGCCAACTTTGCACTCGTATAGGTGGTTTTCACTGGGATGAAGTGAGCTACTTTGGTCAAGCGATCAACTACTACCCATATGGAATCATATCCTGCTTCGGTCCTGGGCAATCCGGTGATAAAGTCCATGCCCAGTTTATCCCACTTCCATTCGGGTATCGACATAGGTTGTAACAGTCCTGCTGGCTTCTGATGCTCTGCCTTCACGCATTGACATACATCACATACGACTACATACTCGGCAATATCCTTCTTCATACCGGTCCACCAGAAATGTTCCTTCAAATCCAAATACATCTTGGTGTTTCCGGGGTGTATCGAGTATGGTGTGTCATGGGCCTCTTGAAGTATTAACTTCCTGATCTCCTGGTTATTGGGCACATAGATTCGGTCCTCAAACCATAAGGTATCATGCTCATCCTCACGAAAACCTTTGGCCTTTCCTTTGCCCACCTTCTCCTTTATCTCGGCCATCTCTTTGTCATCCTTCTGAGCTTCCCGAATCTTGTCCAGCAATGTCGACTGGACCTCCATTGTTGCAATGAATCCTCTAGGAACAATCTCCAATCGAAGTTCCATGATGTCCTCTGCTAATTCCTTCGGCAGTCCCTTACTTTCAAGGATATTAGCATAACTCTTCCGGCTCAAAGCGTTTGCTACGACATTGGCCTTTCCTGGATGATAGTGTAGCTTCATGTCAGAATCCTTTATAAGTTCCAACCATCTCCTCTGTCGAAGGTTCAGCTCCTTCTGGGTGAAAATGTACTTCAAACTCTTATGGTCTGTGTACACATCACAACGGTTTCCAATAAGGTAATGTCTCCAGGTCTTCAATGCATGCACCACGGCTGCTAACTCCAAATCATGTGTGGCATAGGTCAACTCATGAGGTTTTAGTTGTCATGAGGCATACGAAACAACTCTCCTGTCCTGCATAAGCACACATCCAAGTCCTAAGCGTGATGCATCGCAGTACACTTGGAACTCCTTATGTATATCTGGCAGTGTTAGCACTGGCCCTGTAGTCAAATGTTTCTTTAATTCCTGGAAACTTGCCTTGCAATCTTCTGTCCATTTAAACTTAGTATCCTTCTTCAACAGTTCATTCATTGGCTTTGCAATTTTGGAAAAAATTCTCGATGAATCTCCGGTAGTATCCTGCGAGTCCAAGAAAACTGCGGATCTCGCTAACTGAGGTGGGTGCCAACCATTCAGTGACTGACTGAATTTTGCTGGGGTCTACTGCTATACCTTCTCCCGATATAACATGTCCAAGGAACCCGACTTCCTTCAACCAAAATTCGCATTTGCTAAACTTAGCATACAACTGGTGTTCCCTGAGTTTCTCGAGAACTAAGCGCAAATGCTCCTTGTGCTCCTCCTCGTTCTTCGAGTATACCATAATATCATCAATAAACACCACAACAAACTTCTCCAAATACTCCATGAACACCTTGTTCATCATGCTCCTGAAATAGGCAGGGGCGTTAGTCAGTCCAAATGACATGACCGTGTACTCGTATAATCCATATCGTGTTGTGAACGCTGTCTTCGGTATGTCCTTCTCTCGTATCTTCAACTGATGATACCCCGATCGCAAATCGATCTTCGAAAACACTTTAGCTCCTTGCAACTGATCAAACAGATCGTTGATCATCGGCAGTGGGTACTTGTTCTTAATCATCACTTCATTTAATGCTCGATAATCAACAACCATCCTCAGGGATTTATCCTTCTTCTCAACCAAAAGTACTGGGGCTCCCCAAGGTGATGAACTTCTTTGGATGTATCCTTTCTCCAATAACTCCTTGATCTGCTTCTTAATTTCTTCCAGATCATTTGCGGGCATCCGATAGGGTCTCTTGGATATTGGTCCTGTACCTGGCAACAGCTCTATCAAAAACTCAATGTCTCTATCCGGTGGCATGCCTGGTAAATGTCTCTATCCGGTGGCATGCCTGGTAACTCCTCTGGAAAAACATCCGGGTAATCCTTCACTACAGGCACTTCCTCCTGAACAACTCCCGTAAGGGCATTCACTTGACTCCGCCTAGGCACATGCCTAGATACATACTTAATCCTTTTTCCTTCCGGGGTGGTGAGATAAATCGACTTACTAGCACAGTCAATGCTTCCTCCAAACTTTGACATCCAGTCCATACCCAATATCACATCCAGTCCTTGTGACTCCAAGATAATTAGGTCAGACGGAAAAACATGTGTACCAATGGTTAAGGGTATCTAGTCACACCATCGGCTGGCCATATACTCTGCTCCGGGTGAACTTACTAAAAGAGGGGTCCTAAGGGTTTGGGTTGGTAGTTTAAACTTATCCACGAATCCACTTGATATGTATGAATGCGATGCACCAGTATCGAAAAGAACAAGAGCGGTAAATGACTTAACCAAAAACTTACCTATTACCGCGTCCGGCTGCTCTTCCACCTCCTCCACGTTAACGTGGTTCACTTGTCCTTTGTTGAATGGATTTGGCTTCTTCCCAGCGCTCCCATTTCCATTTCCATTCTTTCCTTCAGGGCACTCTGTGGCGTAGTGTCCAGTCTTCCCGCACTTGAAACAAGTAACATGACTTAAGTCCCTTTTGGCGGGTGTGGCTGGGTTGGGGCGGTTATGATTATTGTTGGTTCCTTTCCCATTCCCATTCTTAGAACCATTGTGGTTATGCGATCCTCCTCCAGTGTGGTTGTGACCTCCATGGTTATGAACAAGTCCTCCCGAGTTCGGAGTTAGGCGAGGTTTCAGCTGGGCTCCTGAGTTATACTTCCCCTGTCCATACTTCCTCTTGCGGCTCTCAATCTGCTGCTGCTTCCCTTCAATCATAAGAGCCTTATCTACCAACTCCTAGTAGTTGTTGAAGGTTGCTACCATCAACTGCATGCTCATCTCATCATTCAGCCCTTCCATAAACTTCTCCTGCTTCGCGGCATCTGTGGCCACATCATCAGGGGCATAGCGAGATGACTTGCTAAACTCATCTACGTACTGAGCAACAGTACGGTTCCCCTGACGTAGGTTGCGGAACTCCCGCTTCTTCATTTGCATAGCTCCAGTGGAGACATGGGCTATGCGGAAAGCTTGCTGAAGCTGGTGCCAAGTGACATTGGCTATAGGAAAAGTGGATGTGTAATTCTCCCACCATGAGGCTGCTGGTCCATCCAATTGGTGTGCGGCAAAGCGCACTCTCTCAGCATCTATGCAACCTGCGGTGGTCAACTCCCTTCCAATGCGACGTAGCCAATCGTCCGCAACTATGGGCTCGGTGCTACTGGAAAACACCGATGGTTGTAACCTTAGAAAACGGGCTAGGTTGTCCACGGGCGGCGGGTTGTTGTTGTTGTTATTATTTTCATTGCCTTGATTCTGAACTAGCAATTGCACCAAGGTATTCTGCTGTTGGATCAACTGGGTGAGCTCCGGTGGGAAGGCAAAACAGGTGTCACATCTCGGAGGCATTTGAGGGTTTAGATGGAAGAGATTAGAATAGAGAAGGGGTCTAATGAGAAAACACTACCCATATGCACATGAGACAAACACAATCATTTCACTCAATCAATCAAGCAAGGGCATACAAACGATCTAGAACTATCGCACAAGTTCTCAACTACTACTAAATACATGGGGGAATACTAGTGATATATGGCAGTCATCCAGAAATTTTGATCGGTGGAAGACTCCATGATGTCTGCTCCAGCTTCGTCTTCATAGTCATCTTCACTAGGATCGGAATCAGTGTCATCGATGATGATGTAGTTGTTCGGGCAAGTGGGATCTTTGTCTTCGTCTCCCGGTGCTGGTCCTCCCATGAATACTCCGATCTTCTTGACTAGGTCGTCATTCTTCTCCAGCAGTGTCTTGATTTCCTCCTCATATCCATCGCATGCAAACTTGAGTTCTTCCTCCAGTTTCTTTGCCTTCTTCAAGTCCATCATGTCCGCGCACATCTGGTTTTCCTGACGTCGGATGTGCTGGTTTAACTCCTGGATGAAAGCTGCAATGGATCTATCCTTCCTGGTGCTGATTACTTCCCATTGCTCGTCTCGGCGCCCACATATTTGGTAAATAGTGTCCTTAAGCTCCTTGTTGTAAACTTCTCCAATGCGTCCAATGGTAATGTGGGCTGCCATGCTCTTGCCTAGACTCCAGGTGGGTGCTTCGAAAGAAAACTCTATGGGTTTAGAAGTTGGCGAGAACGTCCTTCCTGGAACTTGTCCTTGAATCATCCAGCGCTCCTCTTCAGGTAAAGTGGCGTTGTACATCACGGAGAAGCTTGGTATTCCAATGTTCAAGTATCTAGTTACTTCCTTCAAGTGATGTCCAAAAGGTGTGTCTTCATCCGGTTGTGCAAACTTGCTCTTCATCTCTGTCGTCCTAAAGAGTAGGAAATGGAGAGGAGTCAGAAACGAGAAGAGAGGTGTGACCTAGGGTTTATCTTAGTGGTCGTGTCATACACTCAGCGTGTGCTCTGATACCATCTTGTAGCGACCCGACCTCAGATGGTCAAGTCTCTGTGCTTCAGTGTCATCCCTGGATCGGTAATGCTGACACACACAGTACTCGAAGGATTTATAACAGAGTAACAATCACACACTTATTACATCGAATGTCTCAAGAGAGAACTTATTACAACAATATGGCTTAAGGCCATCTAATACGATAACAGCGGAAGGCTTGGAAGATAAAGTGAGTCCATCAACTCCAGCGACATAGCTGAGCTCCACGGCAATGACCTAACGAACCTTACTCCTTGTCTGAAAAGTCTGCAACATAATACATTGCAGCCTGAAAACGGGCCAGCACATGGAATATGCTGGCAACATAACACAGTAGAGCAAGAACAAAATAATGCTATCACTATATGCATATATGGCTGGTGGAAAGCTCTATGGTTTATAGTTTTTGCGAAAAGCCAATTTTTCCCTACAACAAAGGAATAGATTTTAATTTTACTATCATGGTAGTTGAAACATCATTGAGAAGGTTCCTCCAACTCAATCCCAATTAAAGTGATTAACAACCCAACAATATTAATTAAACATGACGAGATACATGTGATAACCCAAGTACTAGATACTCAAGAATTGTCCGTAACCGGGGACACGGCTAACCATGACTAGATTGTACACTCTGCAGAGGTTTGCGCACTTTTCCCCACAAGACTCGATCTCCTCCATTGGATTTCTTGCACTACAGGGTGTTTGAGAAACGGATGACCGAGACACAGTCTTTCAGAAACATTAACTCTCTACTCTGGACAGACCATACCAAACCTACATCCCACTACCTGTTGATCTGCCTCTTCAAGAGCTTCACGTAACTTACTCAACTATGCTAGAGCCCATAATAGCTTGTGGCTACACACGGAAGTTTCTAGCATGAATCATCTCAGTTCCCTTTGAGCCTGGGTGGCGGTCCATAGGAAGATCACACGGGTACTCCGGGATTTCCAAAAAAATACAGGCAACACTGGGTACTCCAGGTGCCTCAATCCACCCAGTTGTTTCATTAAGTTGCCACCTTAAGTTGAACCATTAATTTGACAATCTCACATCTGCCATGGATTTAACTCAAACCCAAACCACGTCTACGAGCATAGCATAGCATAGTAATATAAGCAACACGTAGAGTAACTCCCAAGGGTTTGAATGTAACAGGGCAATAGGTTCTACCTCATCAACTACTTCCCAACCCACAAGTTAATGACATCCTAATCATGCAATGTTTGAGGATTGGAACTAATGCATAAAAACTGGGTGATAAAGGGGTATGATCAAAGTGTTACTTGCCTTGCTGACGATCTGTGAAACCTAGGGACTCGTAGTAGCACACTTCGCACTTTGGGTGTTCTATCGCAAGCAAACAATAGCATACATAAGTAACAAGCAACGATGCACAAGCAAAACTCAAATAAAAGAGGTTGACCAGAAAGTTCAAATTAAGAACTCCGGTTCGCAAAAAGAATCAAATCAAACGGAGCAACGAAACTCAAACGGTGAAAGAAAGAAGCTTCGTTTACTAATCTGAAACTAGGTCAAATTTTACAGTAGAGAAAACTAGTTTGAGTTGGTTAAATGGAAAGAGGGTTTCGAGATGAAACTCTAGGCGCTTGAATCGCCTGATTCCGACTAACAAGCAAAAAGATAAACATAAACTAAGATTGGATCAGAAATCGCGATCAGAGAAAATCGTGGAATAAATCCGATAAAAGAAAAATGACGAACAGACTAACGAATGAGCGTTCGTTAGCTGTGTCTAACGGGCGAAGAACCGTTCATTAAAACGAACGTTCGGACGAACGTCCGCTAACTAGAAGAACCGAGAAAAACCGGTGAATCCGAAAAAAAACAGATCTAGGGTTTCTAAAAAAACCGAACGGTTTTATATAAAAAAACTGGTGGCGGAGTCCGGCGACTACCTCCGGCGAGAGGTCCGGCGAGGCGAGGTGCGGTAGCGGAGCGGCGGCTCGCGGGGGCGGCGGCGCTCGGCTGCGGCGGCGGGGCTTGGTGGCGCGGGCGGTG
>NC_057797.1:362007482-362057547 GCF_018294505.1 Triticum aestivum | reverse complement strand
GAAACTTAAAAAAAAAAAATTGCCGACCGAAATAAAATCCTAGAAAAATAAATAAAAAACTAAAAATGCCAAAATAATTTTTCGCCGTCTAAATAAAATATTTAGAACAAGATGAACATTTTCTTGGCCCTAAAATGCAATTTTGAAAAACATTTAATTTTTCTAATGCAAATAAAATTGCAATAAAATCCAAATAAAACAAATATTTGATTTTAATATTTTTCCTCCAATATTTCATTTATTTTGGAGAAGTCATATTATCTCCTCTCTTGTATTTTAATATGAAATATTTTCGGAGAGAAAAATAATTAAAACCAAAATCCTCATTTCAAAATTTGATAAAAGAATCAAATATGAAAACCGGGAAATCCCCAACTCTCTCCGAGGGTCCTTGAGTTGCTTAGGATTTCGAGGATTACGGAACGGAAAAGCACTAAAACATGATATGCAATGATGATCTAATGTATATCATTCCAAATTGAAAATTTGGGATGTTACAGTCGACTTCACCAACCTCAACAAGGCCTGCCCGCAGGATCCATTTCCGCTCCCCCGCATTGACCAGATACTCGACTCCACCGCAGAGTGTGACCTATTGTGCTTCCTAGATGCCTTCTCGGGCTATCACCAGATCAAGATGGTGGTAGAAGATGTGGAGAAGATGGCTTTCCTGACCCCGTGTGGAGTGTACTGATATACGTGCATGCCATTTGGGTTGCGCAACGCAGATGTGACCTTTCAGCGGCTGATGCACATCGCCTTAGGCCGGCAGCTCGGGAGGAATGCTGAAGCTTACGTCGATGACATCATGGTGAAGTCTCGTGAGGCAAGAACCCTGATACAAGACCTGGAAGAAACCTTTACAAGCCTCAACGAAGTGGACCTACGGCTCAACCTAGAGAAGTGCGTGTTTGGAGTCCCCTCGGGCAAGCTCCTGGGTTTCCTCGTGTCCCACAGGGGCATTGAGGCCAACTCGGAGAAGGTCAAGGCAGTCGAAGACATGAGCCCGCCATGGACCCTCGGAGAAATGCAGAAGCTCACCGGGCGTGTAAATGCGCTGGGGCGCTTCATCTCCAAGCTGGGGGAACGAGCGCTGCCCTTCTTCAAGCTAATGAAGAAAAAGGGCCCCTTCGAATGGACTGAAGAGGCCGACACGGCATTCCAAGACCTCAAGAGGTACCTTACAAGCCCACCAGTGATGGTAGCTCCGCGTCCTCGGGAGCCCCTAGTGCTCTACCTCGTGGCCACCCCCTACTCCGCTAGCGCGGCCCTGTTGGCGGTCAGGGAGGAGCACTGTGCCAAGGCCGCATCGACTGTCCGAACTGAAGCAAAGAAGAGCCAGGAGGGCCTCGCGAAGGCCGCAACCACAGCCGGAAAGGAACAGCCGTAGTAGGAAAACGCACCCGGAGCAGGAGAGGCCTCTTCAGGCGACTAAGCGCTGGGGGCTCCGTCGTCTCAAGAGACGCCTCGACCTCTGGAGGACACAAGCTGCGCTAGCACCCTCAACCTCGTTGAGCATCGCGTGTACTTCGTCAGCACGGTTTTATGGGACGCAAGGGCACGGTACCCCATGCCTCAGAAACTCCTCCTTGCGCTACTAGTGGCCTCACGCAAGTTGCACCACTACTTCCAAGGCCAACCCATTAAAGTCGTCTCAGCATACCCCTTGGAAAGAGTACTCAGGAGACCCAACTCACCTGGGAGGGTTGCTGAATGGAACATTGAACTATAGGCATTTCAGTTGGAATTCAGTACGACCAGAGTCATCAAGGGAGCCACACTTGCGGGTTTCGTGGTAGAATGGGCAGAAGCGCCGGGTCTCGAGGCAGGCGAAGACCGATCACTTTCCCCGGGAAGTGAAGCACCGGACGGCTGGGTCATGTACTTCGATGGGGCGTTCTCCCGACACGGTGCGGGAGCTGGCACAGTGCTCGTATCCCCTACCCAGGACAAACTCTACTACGCCGTACAACTCTGCTTCCAGCATGGAGAAAAAGTCTCCAACAACATAGCGGAGTATGAAGGCCTAATAGCAGGCTTGAAGGCCGTAATTGCCTTAGGGGTAAAGCGCCTCATCATCAAGGGCGATTCGTAGCTCCTCGTCAACTTCTCCAACAAGATATACGAGCCAAAGGACGAGCACATGGAAGCCTACCTCGCTGAGGTTCGCAAGATGGAAAGGCAGTTCTGGGGGCTAGAGTTGCAGCATGTGCCTCGTGGCACCAATCAGGAGGCTGACGACATTGCCAAGAGGGCATCCAGGTGGCTTCCTCAGGAGCCTGGCGTCTTCGAGGAGCGGCTCTTCAAACCCTCGGCGGTGCCGTCACTATCGAGCACGACGCAACCAAGGGAGGAGATCCCTCAGCCGCCTTCCTCAGGAGCCCCGGTCTGCGGCCCGGCCTCAGGGGCACGCCTGCTCCTGGTGTTAGAGCCTCAGGAAGAGTGTTGGATCCCGGAGCTCAAGAACTACCTGATGCAAGAGACTCTGCCGGAGAATGAGGAGGAAGCGGAGCATGTGGCGCGGCAGGTGATAACCCACAAGTATAGGGGATCAATTGTAGCCTCTTTCGATAAGTAAGTGTGTCGAACCCAACGAGGAGCTAAAAGCAGAACCAATATTCCCTCAAGTTCTATCGACCACCGATACAACTCTACGCATGCTTGATGTTCGCTTTACCTAGAACAAGTATGAAACTAGAAGTACTTTGTAGGTGTTGTTGGATAGGTATGCAAGATAATAAAGAGCAAGTAAATAAAAAGTAGGGGATGTTTAGATAAAGACACAACTAAGTTAGGTTTAGTAGAGAGTTTGTTGTTACGAGAAAGTTATTTGTCCCTAGGCAATCGATAACTATACCGGTAATCATTATTGCAATTTTATATGAGGGGGAGGCATAAGCTAACATACTTTCTCTACATGGATCATATGCACTTATGATTGGAACTCTAGCAAGCATCCGCAACTACTAAAGATTCATTAAGGTAAAAACCAACCATAGCATTAAAGCATCAAGTCCCCTTTATCCCATACGCAAACAACCTACTTACTCGGGTGTGTGCTTCTGTCACTCACGCCACCCACCATAAGCAAATCATAAGCATATTGCAAACCCTACCGCGGGAATCCCTCACGCTTGCGCGACACGGAGAGCACCATAGGACAGCACCAATAATAAAACATACAACTCAAACCAATCAAAATCATCAAATAGCCATTAGGACAAAACAGATCTACTCAAACATCATAGGATAGCCATACATCATTGGGAAATAATATATAGCGTTGAGCACCATGTTTAAGTAGAGATTACAACGGGTAAGAGAGAGGTTACACCGCTTCATAGAGGGGGAAGAGTTGGTGATGATGGCAGTGAAGTTGTTGGTGAAGATGATGGTGATGATGATGGCCCCCGGCGGCACTCCGGCACCATCGGAAGCAAGGGGGAGAGGGCCCCCCTTCTTCTTCTTCTTCCTTGACCTCCTCCCTAGATGGAAGAAGGGTTTCCCCTCTGGTCCTTGGCTCCCATGGCGTGGGAGGGGCGAGAACCCCTCTGAGATTGGATCTATCACTCTGTCTCTCTCTGTTTCTGCGTTCTCCTCTCGCTCTGTTTCACCGTTTCGTATATATATATGGAGATCCGTAACTCCGATTGGCCTGAAACCTTCGCCATGATTTTTTTCGAATATTAGCTTTCTTGCGGAAAAAGAAGAGCGTCAACCGCCTTACAGTGGGCTCACGAGGGTAGGGGGCGCCCCCCTGCCTCGTGACCACCTCGGGCACTAGTTTGCGTTGATTTTCCTTCCGAATTTTCCATATTTTCCAAAAATAAGCTCTGTCCGGTTTTATCCCATTTGGACTCCGTTTGAAATGGATATTCTACGAAAGCAAAAACATGCAACAGACATGAACTGGCACTGGGCACTGGATCAATATTTTAGTCCCAAAAATAGTATAAAAAGTTGCCAAAAGTATATGAAAGTTCAATAATATTGGCATGGAACAATAAAAAATTATAGATACGACGGAGACGTATCAGCATCCCCAAGCTTAATTCCTGCTCGTCCTCGAGTAGGTAAATGATAAAAAACGATAATTTTTGATGTGGAATGCTACGTAGCATAATCTTGGTCATATGTCTAATCATGGCATGAATATTAAGACACGAGTGATTCAAAGCAATAGTCTATCATTTGACATAAAAACAATAATACTTCAAGCCCACTAATAAAGCAATCATGTCTTTTCAAAATAACAAGGCCAAAGAAAGTTATCCCTACAAAATCATATAGTCTGGCTATGCTCCATCTTCACCACACAAAATACTCACATCATGCACAACCCCGATGACAAGCCAAGCAATTGTTTCATACTTTTGACATTCTCAAACCTTTTCAACTTTCACGCAATACATGAGCGTGAGCCATGGACATAGCACTATAGGTGGAATAGAATATGATGGTGGAGAAGAAAAAAAAGGAGAAGATAGTCTCACATCAACTAGGCGTATCAACGGGCTATGGAGATGCCTATCAATAGATATCAATGTGAGTGAGTAGGGATTGCCATGCAACGGATGCACTAGAGCTATAAGTATATGAAAGCTCAAACTGAAACTAAGTGGGTGTGCATCCAACTTGCTTGCTCATGAAGACCTAGGGCATTTGAGGAAGCCCATCGTTGGAATATACAAGCCAAGTTCTATAATTAAAATTCCCACTAGTATATGAAAGTGATAACTCAAGAGACTCTCTATATGAAGAACATGGTGCTACTTTGAAGCACAAGTGTGGTAAAAGGATAGTAACATTGCCCCTTCTCTCTTTTTCTCTCATTTTTTCTTTTTTTCTTTTTTTGTAGGCTTCTTTGGCCTCTCTCTTTTTTTGGGGGGGGGGGCTTCTTTGGCCACTTTTATTTTGATAACCTCACATGGGACAAGGTCCTAATAATGATGATCATCACACTTTTATTTACTTACAACTCAATATTACAACTCGATATCTAGAACAAAGATATGACTCTATATGAATGCCTCCGGCGGTGTACCGAGATGTGCAATGATCTAGCGTAGCAATGACATCAAAAAACGGACAAGCCATGAAAACATCATGCTAGCTATCTTACGATCATGCAAAGCAATATGACAATGAATGCTCAAGTCATGTATATGATGATGATGAAAGTTGCATGGAAATATATCTCGGAATGGCTATGGAAATGCCATGATAGGTAGGTATGGTGGCTGTTTTGAGGAAGGTATATGGTGGGTTTATGGTACCGGCGAAAGTTGCGTAGTACTGGAGAGGCTAGCAATGGTAGAAGAGTGAGAGTGCGTATAATCCATGGACTCAACATTAGTCATAAAGAACTCACATACTTATTGCAAAAATCTATTAGTCATCGAAACAAAGTACTACGCGCATGCTCCTAGGGGGATAGATTGGTAGGAAAAGACCATCGCTCGTCCCCGACCGCCACTCATAAGGAAGACAATCAATAAATAAATCATGCTTCGACTTCGTTACATAACGGTTCACCATACGTGCATGCTACGGGAATCACAAACCTCAACACAAGTATTTCTACAATCCACAACTACCCACTAGTATGACTGTAATATCACCATCTTTATATCCCAAAACTATTGCAAGGAATCTAACATATCATATTCAGTGATCTACAAGTTTTATGTAGGATTTTATGACTAACCATGTGAATGACCAATTCCTGTCATCTCTCTAAACAAATATAAGTGAAGCAAGAGAGTTTAATTCTTTCTACAAAAGATATGCCCATGCTCTAACAAATATAAGTGAAGCAAAAGAGAATTCTACAAATGGCGGTTGTCTATGTAAAGAGAAACAGGCAATCCAAACTTCAAATGATATAAGTGAAGCACATGAAGCATTCTATAAAGCCATACTCAAAAGATAGAAGTGAAGTGCAAAGAGCATTCTATAAATCAACTAAGGACTATCTCATACCAGCATGGTGCATAAAATAAAAATGAAAACTAAATGCAAAAGACGCTCCAAGATTGCACATATCGCATGAATGAAACGAATCCGTAAACATACCGATACTTGTTGAAGAAAGAGGGGATGCCTTCCCAGCAGCCCCAAGCTTAGACGCTTGAGTCTGCTTGAATATTTACTTGGGGTGCCTCGGGCATCCCCAAGCTTGAGTTCTTGCCTCTCTTCCTTCTTCTCACATCGAAAACTTCTCAATCATCGAACACTTCATCCACACAAAACTTCAACAGAAAACTCAGTAAGATCCGTTAGTATAATAAAGCAAATCACTACTCTAAGTAATATTGAAAACCAATTCAAATTTTGTTTTTTCATTGTGTCTACTGTAATATAACTTTTCCATGGCTTAATCCACCGATATAAATTGACAGTTTCATCAAAACAAGCAAACTATGCATCAAAAACTGAATCTGTCTAAAACAGAACAGTTTGTAGCAATCTGAACATTCACCATACTTATGATACTTGAAAAATTCTGTCAACATTAGGAAAAATAAACAATTTGTGCAGCAAGAGAGTGCAAAAAGAATCAGAAGCATTTGACGTTCCAGCAAAAAATAAAAATTCATGCACTACAGCCAAAGTTTCTGTCCTGCACCGCACAAACCAACAAGCATTGTAAACATCCTAAAGGCAAACCTTGGCACATTATTTTTCTAATACAGTGGACTTGTACAAGGGGATAATTACTTTTATAGAAAAGCTTCGGTAATCAAGATTCACAAAGTTTCTGTGAGCATGAACAAAGTTCAAGGCTAGCTCCCACTTCAACAATGCTTGTCTTTCTCACTTTCACTTTTCTTTTTGAAAAAGCTTTGGGTTCCCCTCTTTATTTTTGTTGCTTTTAAACTATATGAAAGCAGTCAACAGAAATAAATGACTCTCTAAAACTTCCGGGTTGTCTCCCTGGCAGCGCTTTCTTTAAAGCCGTTAAGCTAGGCATATAGTGCTCAAGTAGTGAATCCACCCGGATCGCAAGGTATATCAAAGCCAATTTTAATTAGCAATGATTTGGCATTTAGTAGTGAGCACAAAGCAACATATATCAAGCAATGGAGAAGTCTAACTCTCTTTCTATGCATCGGCATGTCTTAAAAGAACAATTCATGCACACCTAGTAAAGGCCAATGCATAGTATAAACAGTTTCTTGCAATTTTATCGTATTGGAAACATAGAGAGATCGAGATATAGTTCCTCTCTCATAATAATTGCAAGTAGGAGCAGCAAGCACATGCATATTATATCTATCAAAATCATCATGTGCAACGGTAAAAGGCAACCCATCAATATAATCCTTAATAAGTGCAAACTTCTCCGATATAGTGTAGTTGGGAGAATTCAAAAAGATAATAGGATTATCATGCGTGGGTGCAATAGAAAGAATTTCATGTTTAACATAAGGAACTATAGCAAGTTCATCTCCATAAGCATAATTCGTATTGGCATCTTGGCCACAAGCATAGCAAGCATCATCAAAAAGGAATATTTCAAAAGAATCGATGGGATCATAACAGTCATCATAGCAATCATCCTTCGGTAAGCACGAAGGGAATTTAAACAATGTATGAGTTGAAGAGTTACTCTCATTAGAAGGTGGGCACGGGTAGCTAATCCGCTCTTCCTCCTTTTGTTCTTCGCTCTCCTCATCATCTTTTTCATCCAATGATCTCACAGTTTCATCAATTTCTTCTTCCATAAACTCCTGCAAAATATTAGTTTCTTCTTGGGCAGCGGAGTACTCCTCAATATATTGTTTAACATAGCCATTAGAAGCATAATTCTCATAACAATATTCAAGTATGGCAAAATTTTCAGATTTGTAAAGAGTAGCATCATACTTCTTAATTAAAGAAGCAATTTCAAAAGCACCCTTAAAAGCAACAAATTATTCAATTTGTTGAACATCATAGTAACTATAAGCACCTTTAGCTTACGAAGATACGATTCCATTATCACTAAACTCACATTGGTAGGGAAGGTGTTTCTTAGGGTTTTCAGAACAACAAGTAAAATCATAATAATAGCATAAATTCCAAGCATAGCATTGCATAGTATTAATTTGATCCTGTAAAAGTTTCCCTTTTTTAGATATACGGTGTCGCACATAACAAGCATGCTCATCTAAAGATTTTCCCTCAACTAAGCTAGTTGGGGTTTTAGCACGAGCACATAGGGATCGAAGATGATCCAAGTAATAAGCTTCAGCAGTGTGATAGATTTTTATTGGTTCTTCAACCATTGGTTCAGTAGGTACAACTAATTTTCTTTGGTATTTTGCATTTCCTACCCATAACTAAAGATAGGAAACAACTAAGAACAGCAAATAAAAATTACTTAGTGATACAACAAACAAGCACACACGAGAATATTCACCCCACGCTATTGCTCCCCGGCAACGGTGCCAGAAAAAGGTCTTGATAACCCACAAGTATAGGGGAGCAATTGTAGACTATTTCAATAAGTAAGAGTGTCGAACCCAACGAGGAGCTAAAGGCAGAACAAATATTCCCTCAAGTTCTATCGACCACCGATACAACTCTACGCACGCTTGATGTTCGCTTTACCTAGAACAAGTATGAAACTAGAAGTACTTTGTAGGTGTTGTTGGATAGGTATGCAAGATAATAAAGAGCAAGTAAATAAAAAGTAGGGGCTGTTTAGATAAAGACACAACTAAGTTAGATTTAGTAGAGAGTTTGTTGTTACGAGAAAGTTATTTGTCCCTAGGCAATCGATAACTAGACCGGTAATCATTATTGCAATTTTATATGAGGGAGAGGCATAAGCTAACATACTTTCTCTACTTGGATCATATGCACTTATGATTGGAACTCTAGCAAGCATCCGCAACTACTAAAGATTCATTAAGGTAAAACCCAACCATAGCATTAAAGCATCAAGTCCCCTTTATCACATACGCAAACAACCTACTTACTCGGGTTTGTGCTTTTGTCACTCACGCCACCCACCATAAGCAAATCATAAGCATATTGCAAACCCTACAGCGGGAATCCCTCATGCTTGTGCGACACGGAGAGCACCATAGGACAACACCAATAATAAAACATACAACTCAAACCAATCAAAATCATCAAATAGCCATTAGGACAAAACAGATCTACTCAAACATCATAGGATAGCCATACATCATTGGGAAATAATATATAGAGTTGAGCACCATGTTTAAGTAGAGATTACAGCGGGTAAGAGAGAGGTTACACCGCTTCATGAGGGAGGAAGAGTTGGTGATGATGGCGGTGAAGTTGTTGGTGAAGATGATGGTGATGATGATGGCCCCCGGCGGCACTCCGGCGCCACCGGAAGCAAGGGGGAGAGGGCCCCCCTTCTTCTTCTTCTTCCTTGACCTCCTCCCTAGATGGGAGAACGGTTTCCCCTCTGGTCCTTGGCTCCCATGGCGTGGGAGGGGCGAGAGCCCCTCCGAGATTGGATCTATCTCTCTGTCTCTCTCTGTTTCTGCGTTCTCCTCTGGCTCTGTTTCACCGTTTCGCATATATATGGAGATCCGTAACTCCGATTGGCCTGAAACCTTCGCCGTGATTTTTTCCGAATATTAGCTTTCTTGCGGCAAAAGAAGAGCGCCAACCGCCTTATGATGGGCTCACGAGGGTAGGGGGAGCGCCCTAAGGGGGGGGGGCACCCCCCTGCCTCGTGACCACCTCGGGCACTGGTTCGCGTTGATTTTCCTTCCGAATTTTCCTTATTTTCCAAAAATAAGCTCCGTCCGTTTTTATCCCGTTTGGACTCCGTTTGATATGGATATTCTGCGAAAGCAAAAACATGCAAAAGACAGGAACTGGCACTGGGCACTAGATCAATATGTTAGTCCCAAAAATAGTATAAAAAGTTGCCAAAAGTATATGAAAGTTCAATAATATTGGCATGGAACAATCAAAAATTATAGATACGACGGAGACGTATCAGCATCCCCGAGCTTAATTCCTGATCGTCCTCGAGTAGGTAAATGATGAAAAAGATAATTTTTGATGTGGAATGCTACCTAGGATAATCTTGGTCATATGTCTAATCATGGCATGAATATTAAGACACGAGTGATTCAAAGCAATAGTCTATCATTTGACATAAAAACAATATTACTTCAAGCCCACTAATAAAGCAATCATGTCTTTTCAAAATAACAAGGCCAAAGAAAGTTATCCCTACAAAATCATATAGTCTGGCTATGCTCCATCTTCACCACACAAAATACTCACATCATGCACAACCCTGATGACAAGCCAAGCAATTGTTTCATACTTTTGACGTTCTCAAACCTTTTCAACTTTCACGCAATACATTAGCGTGAGCCATGGATATAGCACTATAGGTGGAATAGAATATGATGGTGGAGAAGACAAAAAGGAGAAGATAGTCTCACATCAACTAGGCGTATCAACGGGCTATGGAGATGCCTATCAATAGATATCAATGTGAGTGAGTAGGGATTGCCATGCAACGGATGCACTAGAGCTATAAGTATATGAAAGCTCAAACTGAAACTAAGTGGGTGTGCATCCAACTTGCTTGCTCATGAAGACCTAGGGCATTTGAGGAAGCCCATCGTTGGAATATACAAGCCAAGTTCTATAATTAAAATTCCCACTAGTATATGAAAGTGATAACTCAAGAGACTCTCTATATGAAGAACATGGTGCTACTTTGAAGCACAAGTGTGGTAAAAGGATAGTAACATTGCCCCTTCTCTCTTTTTCTCTCATTTTTTCTTTTTTTCTTTCTTTGTAGGCTTCTTTGGCCTCTCTCTTTTTTGGGGGGGGCTTCTTTGGCCACTTTTATTTTGATAACCTCACATGGGACAATGTCCTAATAATGATGATCATCACACTTTTATTTACTTACAACTCAATATTACAACTCGATATCTAGAACAAAGAAATGACTCTATATGAATGCCTCCGGCAGTGTACCGGGATGTGCAATGATCTAGCATAGCAATGACATAAAAAAACGGACAAGCCATGAAAACATCATGCTAGCTATCTTACGATCATGCAAAGCAATATGACAATGAATGCTCAAGTCATGTATATGATGATGATGAAAGTTGCATGGCAATATATCTCGGAATGGCTATGGAAATGCCATGATAGGTAGGTATGGTGGCTGTTTTGAGGAAGGTATATGGTGGGTTTATGGTACCGGCGAAAGTTGCGCAGTACTAGAGAGGCTAGCAATGGTGGAAGAGTGAGAGTGCATATAATCCATGGACTCAACATTAGTCATAAATAACTCACATACTTATTGCAAAAATCTATTAGTAATCGAAACAAAGTACTACGCGCATGCTCCTAGGGGGATAGATTGGTAGGAAAATACCATCGCTCGTCCCCGACCGCCACTCATAAGGAAGACAATCAATAAATAAATCATGCTTCGACTTCGTAACATAACGGTTCACCATACATGCATGCTACGAGAATCACAAACATCAACACAAGTATTTCTACAATCCACAACTACGCACTAGCATGACTGTAATATCACCATCTTTATATCCCAAAACTATTGCAAGGAATCAAACATATCATATTCAGTGATCTACAAGTTTTATGTAGGATTTTATGACTAACCATGTGAATGACCAATTCCTGTCATCTCTCTAAATAGATATAAGTGAAGCAAGAGAGTTTAATTCTTTCTACAAAAGATATGCCCATGCTCTAACAAATATAAGTGAAGCAAAAGAGAATTCTACAAATGGCGGTTGTCTATGTAAAGAGAAACAGGCAATCCAAACTTCAAATGATATAAGTGAAGCACATGAAGCATTCTATAAAGCCATACTCAAAAGATATAAGTGAAGTGCAAATAGCATTCTATAAATCAAACAAGGACTATCTCATACCAGCATGGTGCATAAAATAAAAATGAAAACTAAATGCAAAAGACGCACCAAGATTGCACATATCGCATGAATGAAATGAATCCGAAAACATACCGATACTTGTTGAAGAAAGAGGGGATGCCTTCCCAGCAACCCCAAGCTTAGACGCTTGAGTCTCCTTGAATATTTACTTGGGGTGCCTCGGGAATCCCCGAGTTTTAGCTCTTGCCTCTCTTCCTTCTTCTCACATCGAAACCTTCTCAATCATCGAACACTTCATCCACATAAAACTTCAACAGAAAACTCGGTAAGATCCGTTAGTATAATAAAGCAAATCACTACTCTAAGTACTGTTGAAAACTAATTCAAATTTTGTTTTCTCATTGTGTCTACTGTAATATAACTTTTCCATGGCATAATCCACTGATATAAATTGATAGTTTCATCAAAACAAGCAAACTATGCATCAAAAACAGAATGTCTAAAACAGAACAGTCTGTAGCAATCTGAACATTCACCATACTTATGATACTTGAGAAATTCTGTCAACATTAGGAAAAATAAACAATTTGTGCAGCAAGAGAGTGCAAAAATAATCAGAACCATTTGGCGTTCCAGTAAAAAATTAAAATTCATGCACTACAGCCAAAGTTTCCGTCCTGCACCGCACAAACATACAAGCATTGTAAACATCCTAAAGGCAAACCTTGGCACATTATTTTTATAATACAGTGGAATTGTACAAGGGAATAATTATTTTTATAGAAAAGTTTCGGTAATCAAGATTCACAAAGTTTCTGTGAGCATGAACAAAGTTCAATGCTATCTCCCACTTCAACAATGCTTGTCTTTCTCACTTTCACTTTTCTTTTTGAAAAAGCTTTGGGTTCCCCTCTTTATTTTTTTTGTTTTTAAACTATATGAAAGCACTCAACAGAAATAAATGACTCTCTAAAACTTCCGGGTTGTCTCCCTGGCAGCGCTTTCTTTAAAGCCGTTAAGCTAGGCATATAGTGCTCAAGTAGTGAATCCACCCGGATCCCAAGGTATATCAAAGCCAATTTTAATTAGCAATGATTTGGCATTTAGTAGTGAGCACAAAGCAACATATATCAAGCAATGGAGAAGTCTAACTCTCTTTCTATGCATCGGCATGTCTTAAAAGAACAATTCATGCACACCTAGTAAAGGCCAATGCATAGTATAAACAGTTTCTTGCAATTTTATCGTATTGGAAACATAGAGAGGTGGAGATATAGTTCCTCTCTCATAATAGTTGCAAGTAGGAGCAGCAAGCACATGCATATTATATCTATCAAAATCATCATGTGCAACGGTAAAAGGCAACCCATCAATATAATCCTTAATAAGTGCAAACTTCTCCGATATAGTGTAGTTGGGAGAATTCAAAAAGATAATAGGACTATCATGCGTGGGTGCAATAGCAACAATTTCATGTTTAATATAAGGAACTATAGCAAGTTCATCTCCATAAGCATAATTCGTATTGGCATCTTGGCCACAAGCATAGCAAGCATCATCAAAAAGGGATATTTCAAAAGAATCAACGGGATCATAACAGTCATCATAGCAATCATCCTTCGGTAAGCACGAAGGGAATTTAAACAATGTATGAGTTGAAGAGTTACTCTCATTAGAAGGTGGGCATGGGTAGCTAATCTGCTCTTCCTCCTTTTGTTCTTCGCTCTCCTCATCATCTTTTTCATCCAATGAGCTCACAGTTTCATCAATTTCTTCTTCCATAAACTCCTGCAAAATATTAGTTTCTTCTTGGGCAGCGGAGTACTCCTCAATATATTGTATAACATAGGCATTAGAAGCATAATTCTCATAAAAATATTCAAGTATGGCAAAATTTTCAGATTTGTAAAGACTAGCATCATACTTTTCAATTAAGGAAGCAATTTTAAAAGCACCCTTAAAAGCAACAAATTATTCAATTTATTGAACATCATAGTAACTATAAGCACCTTTAGCATACGAAGATACGATTCCATTATCACTAAACTCACATTGGTAGGGAACGTGTTTCTTAGGGTTTTCAGAACAACAAGTAAAATCATAATAATAGCATAAATTCCAAGCATAGCATTGCATAGTATTAATTTGATGCTGTAAAAGTTTCTCTTTTTGAGATATACGGTGTCGCACATAACAAGCATGCTCATCTAAAGATTTGCCCTCAACTAAGCTAGTTCGGGTTTTAGCACGAGCACATAGGGATCGAAGATGATCCAAGTAATAAGCTTCAGCAGTGTGATAGATTTTGATTGGTTCTTCAACCATTGGTTTAGTGGGTACAACTAATTTTTTTGGTATTTTGCGTTTCCTACCCATAACTAAAGATAGGAAACAACTAAGAACAGCAAATAAAAATTACTTAGTGATACAACAAACAAGCACAGACGAGAATGTTCACCCCACGCTATTGCTCCCCGGCAATGGTGCCAAAAAAAGGTCTTGATAACCCACAAGTATAGGGGATCAATTGTAGCCTCTTTCAATAAGTAAGAGTGTCGAACCCAACGAGGAGCTAAAGGAAGAACAAATATTCCCACAAGTTCTATCGACGACCGATACAACTCTACGCACGCTTGATGTTCGCTTTACCTAGAACAAGTATGAAACTAGAAGTACTTTGTAGGTGTTGTTGGATAGGTATGCAAGATAATAAAGAGCAAGTAAATAAAAAGTAGGGGCTGTTTAGATAAAGACACAACTAAGTTAGGTTTAGTAGAGAGTTTGTTGTTACGAGAAAGTTATTTGTCCCTAGGCAATCGATAACTAGACCGGTAATCATTATTGCAATTTTATATGAGGGAGAGGCATAAGCTAACATACTTTGTCTACTTGGATCATATGTACTTATGATTGGAACTCTAGCAAGCATCTGCAACTACTAAAGATTCATTAAGGTAAAACCCAACCATAGCATTAAAGCATCAAGTCTCCTTTATCCCATATGCAAACAACCTACTTACTCGGGTATGTGCTTCTGTCACTCACGCCACCCACCATAAGCAAATCATAAGCATATTGCAAACCCTACAGCAGGAATCCCTCATGCTTGCGCGACACGGAGAGCACCATAGGACAACACCAATAATAAAACATACAACTCAAACCAATCACAATCATCAAATAGCCATTAGGACAAAACAGATCTACTCAAACATCATAGGATAGCCATACATCATTGGGAAATAATATATAGAGTTGAGCACCATGTTTAAGTAGAGATTACAGCGGGTAAGAGAGAGGTTACACCGCTTCATAGAGGGGGGAAGAGTTGATGATGATGGCGGTGAAGTTGTTGGTGAAGATGACGGTGATGATGATGGCCCCCGGCGGCACTCCGGCGCCACCGGAAGCAAGGGGGAGAGGGCCCCCCTTCTTCTTCTTCTTCCTTGACCTCCTCCCTAGATTGGAGAAGGGTTTCGCCTCTGGTCCTTGGCTCCCATGGCGTGGGAGGGGCGAGAGCCCCTCCGAGATTGGATCTATCTCTCTGTCTCTCTCTGTTTCTGCGTTCTCCTCTAGCTCTGTTTCCCCATTTCGTATATATATGGAGATCCGTAACTCCGATTGGCCTGAAACCTTCGCCGTGATTTTTTTCGAATATTAGCTTTCTTGCGGCAAAAGAAGAGCGTCAACCGCCTTACGGTGGGCTCATGAGGGTAGGGGGAGCGCCCTAGGGGGGGCGCCCCCCTGCCTCGTGACCACCTCGGGCACTGGTTTGCGTTGATTTTCCTTCCGAATTTTCCATATTTTCCAAAAATAAGCTCCATCCGTTTTTATCCCATTTGGACTCCGTTTGATATGGATATTCTGCGGAAGCAAAAACATGCAACAGACAGGAACTGGCACTGGGCACTGGATCAATATGTTAGTCCCAAAAATAGTATAAAAAGTTGCCAAAAGTATATGAAAGTTCAATAATATTGGCATGGAACAATCAAAAATTATAGATACGACGGAGACGTATCAGCATCCCCAAGCTTAATTCCTGCTCGTCCTCGAGTAGGTAAATGATAAAAAAGATAATTTTTGATGTGGAATGCTACCTAGCATAATCTTGGTCATATGTCTAATCATGGCATGAATATTAAGACATGAGTGATTCAAAGCAATAGTCTATCATTTCACATAAAAACAATAATACTTCAATCCCACTAATAAAGCAATCATGTCTTTTCAAAATAACAAGGCCAAAGAGAGTTATCCCTACAAAATCATATAGTCTGGCTATGCTCCATCTTCACCACACAAAATACTCACATCATGCACAACCCCGATGACAAGCCAAGCAATTGTTTCATACTTTTGACGTTCTCAAACATTTTCAACTTTCACGCAATACATGAGCGTGAGCCATGGACATAGCACTATAGGTGGAATAGAATATGATGGTGGAGAAGACAAAAAGGAGAAGATAGTCTCACATCAACTAGGCGTATCAACGGGCTATGGAGATGCCTATCAATAGATATCAATGTGAGTGAGTAGGGATTGCCATGCAACGAACGCACTAGAGCTATAAGTATATGAAAGCTCAAACTGAAACTAAGTGGGTGTGCATCCAACTTGCTTGCTCATGAAGACCTAGGGCATTTGAGGAAGCCCATCGTTGGAATATACAAGCCACGTTCTATAATTAAAATTCCCACTAGTATATGAAAGTGATAACTCAAGAGACTCTCTATATGAAGAATGTGGTGCTACTTTGAAGCACAAGTGTGGTAAAAGGATAGTAACATTGCCCCTTCTCTCTTTTTCTCTCATTTTTTTCTTTTTTTCTTTTTTTGTAGGCTTCTTTGGCCTCTCTCTTTTGGGGGGGGGCTTCTTTGGCCACTTTTATTTTGCTAACCTCACATGGGACAATGTCCTAATAATGATGATCATCACACTTTTATTTACTTACAACTCAATATTACAACTCGATATCTAGAACAAAGATATGACTCTATATGAATGCCTCCGACGGTGTACCGGGATGTGCAATGATCTAGCGTAGCAATGACATCAAAAAACGGACAAGCCATGAAAATATCATGCTAGCTATCTTACGATCATGCAAAGCAATATGACAATGAATGCTCAAGTCATGTATATGATGATGATGAAAGTTGCATGGCAATATATCTTGGAATGGCTATGGAAATGCCATGATAGGTAAGTATGGTGGCTGTTTTGAGGAAGGTATATGGTGGGTTTATGGTACCGGCGAAAGTTGCGCAGTACTAGAGAGGCTAGCAATGGTGGAAGAGTGAGAGTGCGTATAATCCATGGACTCAACATTAGTCATAAAGAACTCACATACTTATTGCAAAAATCTATTAGTCATCGAAACAAAGTACTACGCGCATGCTCCTAGGGGGATAGATTGGTAGGAAAAGACCATCGCTCGTCCCCGACCGCCACTCATAAGGAAGACAATCAATAAATAAATCATGCTTCGAGTTCGTTACATAACGGTTCACCATATGTGCATGTACGTGAATCACAAACCTCAACACAAGTATTTCTACAATCCACAACTACCCACTAGCATGACTGTAATATCACCATCTTTATATCCCAAAACTATTGCAAGGAATCAAACATATCATATTCAGTGATCTACAAGTTTTATGTAGGATTTTATGACTAACCATGTGAATGACCAATTCCTGTCATCTCTCTAAACAGATATAAGTGAAGAAAGAGAGTTTAATTCTTTCTACAAAAGATATGCCCATGCTCTAACAAATATAAGTGAAGCAAAAGAGAATTCTACAAATGGCGGTTGTCTATGTAAAGAGAAACAGGCAATCCAAACTTCAAATGATATAAGTGAAGCACATGAAGCATTCTATAAAGCCATACCCAAAAGATATAAGTGAAGTGCAAAGAGCATTCTATAAATCAACCAAGGACTATATCATACCATCATGGTGCATAAAATAAAAATGAAAACTAAATGCAAAAGACGCTCCAAGATTGCACATATCGCATGAACGAAACGAATCCGTAAACATACCGATACTTGTTGAAGAAAGAGGGGATGCCTTCCCAGCAACCCCAAGCTTAGACGCTTGAGTCTCCTTGAATATTTACTTGGGGTGCCTCGGGCATCCCCAAGCTTGAGCTCTTGCCTCTCTTCCTTCTTCTCACATCAAAACCTTCTCAATCATGGAACACTTCATCCACACAAAACTTCAACAGAAAACTCAGTAAGATCCGTTAGTATAATAAAGCAAATCACTACTCTAAGTACTGTTGAAAACCAATTCAAATTTTGTTTTTTCATTGTGTCTACTGTAATATAACTTTTCCATGGCTTAATCCACTGATATAAATTGATACTTTCATCAAAACAAGCAAACTATGCATCAAAAACAGAATTTGTCTACAACAGAACACTCTGTAGCAATCTGAACATTCACCATACTTATGATACTTGAAAAATTCTGTCAACATTAGGAAAAATAAACAATTTGTTCAGCAAGAGAGTGCAAAAAGAATCAGAACCATTTGACGTTCCAGCAAAAAATAAAAATTCATGCACTACAGCCAAAGTTTCTGTCCTGCACCGCACAAACCAACAAGCATTGTAAACATCCTAAAGGAAAACCTTGGCACATTATTTTTATAATACAGTGGAATTGTACAAGGGGATAATTATTTTTATAGAAAAGTTTCGGTAATCAAGATTCACAAAGTTTCTGTGAGCATGAACAAAGTTCAAGGCTAGCTCCCACTTCAACAATGCTTGTCTTTCTCACTTTCACTTTTCTTTTTGAAAAAGCTTTGGGTTCCCCTCTTTATTTTTGTTGTTTTTAAACTATATGAAAGCACTCAAAATAAATAAATGACTCTCTTAAACTTCCGGGTTGTCTCCCTGGCAGCGCTTTCTTTAAAGCCGTTAAGCTAGGCATATAGTGCTCAAGTAGTGAATCCACCCGGATCCCAAGGTATATCAAAGCCAATTTTAATTAGCAATGATTTGGCATTTAGTACTGAGCACAAAGCAACATATATCAAGCAATGGCGAAGTCTAACTCTCTTTCTATGCATCAGCATGTCTTAAAAGAACAATTCATGCACACCTAGTAAAGGCCAATGCATAGTATAAACAGTTTCTTGCAATTTTATCGTATTGGAAAGATAGAGAGGTGGAGATATAGTTCCTCTCTCATAATAATTGCAAGTAGGAGCAGCAAGCACATGCATATTATATCTATCAAGATCATCATGTGCAACAGTAAAAGGCAACCCATCAATATAATCCTTAATAAGTGCAAACTTCTCCGATATAGTGTAGTTGGGAGAATTCAAAAAGATAATAGGACTATCATGCGTGGGTGCAATAGCAACAATTTCATGTTTAACATAAGGAACTATAGCAAGTTCATCTCCATAAGCATAATTCGTATTGGCATCTTGGCCACAAGCATAGCAAGCATCATCAAAAAGGGATATTTCAAAAGAATCAACGGGATCATAACAGTCATCATAGCAATCATCCTTCGGTAAGCACGAAGGGAATTTAAACAATGTATGAGTTGAAGAGTTACTCTCATTAGAAGGTGGGCACGGGTAGCTAATCTGCTCTTCCTCCTTTTGTTCTTCGCTCTCCTCATCATCTTTTTCATCCAATGAGCTCACAGTTTCATCAATTTCTTCTTCCATAAACTCCTACAAAATATTAGTTTCTTCTTGGGCAGCGGAGTACTCCTCAATATATTGTTTAACATAGGCATTAGAAGCATAATTCTCATAACAATATTCAAGTATGGAAAAATTTTCAGATTTGTAAAGAGTAGCATCATACTTTTCAATTAAAGAAGCAATTTCAAAAGCACCCTTAAAAGCAACAAATTATTCAATTTATTGAACTTCATAGTAACTATAAGCACCTTTAGCATACGAAGATATGATTCCATTATCACTAAACTCACATTGGTAGGGAACGTGTTTCTTAGGGTTTTCAGAACAACAAGTAAAATCATAATAATAGCATAAATTCCAAGCATAGCATTGCATAGTATTAATTTGATGCTGTAAAAGTTTCCCTTTTTGAGATATACGGTGTCACACATAACAAGCATGCTCATCTAAAGATTTGCCCTCAACTAAGCTAGTTCGGGTTTTAGCACGAGCACATAGGGATCAAAGATGATCCAAGTAATAAGCTTCACTAGTGTGATAGATTTTGATTGGTTCTTCAACCATTGGTTCAGTAGGTACAACTAATGTTTTTGGTATTTTGCATTTCCTACCCATAACTAAAGATAGGAAACAACTAAGAACAGCAAATAAAAATTACTTAGTGATACAACAAACAAGCACACACGAGAATATTCACCCCACGCTATTGCTCCCCGGCAACGGTGCCAGAAAAAGGTCTTGATAACCCACAAGTATAGGGGATCAATTGTAGCCTCTTTCGATAAGTAAGAGTGTCGAACCCAACGAGGAGCTAAAGGCAGAACAAATATTCCCTCAAGTTCTATCGACCACCGATACAATTCTACGCACGCTTGATGTTCTCTTTACCTAGAACAAGTATGAAACTAGAAGTACTTTGTAGGTGTTGTTGGATAGGTATGAAAGATAATAAAGAGCAAGTAAATAAAAAGTAGGGGCTGTTTAGATAAAGACACAACTAAGTTAGGTTTAGTAGAGAGTTTGTTGTTACGAGAAAGTTATTGTCCCTAGGCAATCGATAACTAGACCGGTAATCATTATTGCAATTTTATATGAGGGAGAGGCATAAGCTAACATACTTTGTCTACTTGGATCATATGCACTTATGATTGGAACTCTAGCAAGCATCCGCAACTACTAAAGATTCTTTAAGGTAAAACCCAACCATAGCATTAAAGCATCAAGTCCCCTTTATCCCATACGCAAACAACCTACTTACTCGGGTCTATGCTTCTGTCACTCACGCCACCCACCATAAGCAAATCATAAGCATATTGCAAACCCTACAGCGGGAATCCCTCACGCTTGCGCGACATGGAGAGCACCATAGGACAGCACCAATAATAAAACATACAACTCAAACCAATCACGGTCATCAAATAGCCATTAGGACAAAACAGATCTACTCAAACATCATAGGATAGCCATACATCATTGGGAAATAATATATAGCGTTGAGAACCATGTTTAAGTAGAGATTATAGCGGGTAAGAGAGAGGTTACACCGCTGCATAGAGGGGGAAGAGTTGGTGATGATGGCGGTGAAGTTGTTGGTGAAGATGATGGTGATGATGATGGCCCCCGGCGGCACTCCGGCGCCACCGGAAGCAAGGGGGAGAGGGCCCCCCTTCTTCTTCTTATTCCTTGACCTCCTCCCTAGATGGGAGAAGGGTTTCCCCTCTGGTCCTTGGCTCCCATGGTGTGGGAGGGGCGAGAGCCCCTCCGAGATTGGATCTATCTCTCTATCTCTCTCTGTTTCTGCGTTCTCCTCTGGCTCTGTTTCACCGTTTCGTATATATATGGAGATCCGTAACTCCGATTGGCCTGAAACCTTCGCCGTGATTTTTTTCGAACATTAGCTTTCTTGCGGCAAAAGAAGAGCGTCAACCGCCTTACGGTGGGCTCATGAGGGTAGGGGCGCGCCCTAAGGGGGGCGCCCCTGCCTCGTGACCACCTTGGGCACTGGTTCGCATTGATTTTCCTTCCGAATTTTCCATATTTTCCAAGAATAAGCTCCGTCCGTTTTTATCCTGTTTGGACTCCATTTGATATGGATATTCTCCGAAACCAAAAACATGCAACAGACAGGAACTGGCACTGGGCACTGGATCAATATGTTAGTCCCAAAAATAGTATAAAAAGTTGCCAAAAGTATATGAAAGTTCAATAATATTGGCATGGAATAATCAAAAATTATAGATACGATGGAGACATATCAGCAGGCCATGGCTTATTGCATCAAGGTTGGAGAGCTCTACAGGAAGCGGCCAAATGACGTGTCCCTATGTTGCATCTCCCGAGAGCAAGGGAAGGAGCTAGTTGCGGACATACACGGCGGAGACTGCGGGCACCACTCGTTGTCACGAACCCTCGTCGACAAGGCGTTCCATAGTGGATTCTACTGGCCCACGGCGCTCAATGATGCCATTGAGCTGGTGAAGGCTTGCGAGGCCTGCCAGCTTCACGCTAAGCAGATCCATCAGCCTACGGGGGGTCTACAGACTATATACCTCTCATGGTCGTTCACAGTTTGGGGGCTGGACATTCTGGGCCCGTTTCCTCGGGCGCCAGGGGGCTATCGCTACCTCTACGTCGCTGTGGACAAGTTCACCAAGTGGGCTGAGGTGGAAGCCGTCCGCACAATCCCGGCAGGCTCTATGGTCAAATTCATCAGGGGCCTCGTGAGCCGATTTGGGGTGCCCAACCGCATCATCACCGACAACGGTTTGCAGTTCACCAGTAATCTCTTGAAAACGTACTGTGCTAACCTTGGAACGCAGATATGCTACGCTTCGGTAGCACACCCCCGGAGCAACAGCCAGGCCGAGCGAGCCAACGCGGAGGTCCTGAGGGGCCTCAAAGCCAGGACCTTCAAGAAGAAGTTGTAGGCCTGTGGTAGGGGCTTGTATGACGAGCTCCAGTCCATGCTGTGGTCAATCCGCACAACTACGACCAAGCCGATTGGCGAGACCCCGTTCTTCCTCGTCTACGGAGCAGAGGCTGTTCTCCCTCATGAGGTTAGGCGTCGCTCCGCACGGGTCCTGGCATTCGACGAGACGCAGTAGGACGCCATGCGGGGGACGGATCTCGTGCTGGGGGAGGAACGCCGTCGGGAAGCCGCGCTGCGAGCAGCAAGGTATCAACAGGCGCTGCGACGATATCACTGCTGCAACATCCGCCCTAGAACTCTTGAGTTAGGGGATCTTATGCTCAGACGGGTTCTCTCCAGGGAGGGGCTGCACAAGCTCTCTCCCATGTGGGAGGGCCCGTTCAAGGTTGTTCATGTTTCCAGGCCTGGCTCCGCGCGCTTGGAGACCACGGAGGGGGTACCCATCTAGAACGTGTGGAACATTCAACATCTCTAGAGGTTCTATCCCTGAGCAGGCCTAGCGCCTAGGAAAGGCCCGGTGCCTGTGAAGCTGCCATGTTTTGGGAAAGGCCCGGTGCCTGTGAAGAAGGCAAATGCCTGTGAAGCTGCCGCGTTTTGGGAAAGGCCCGGTGCCTGTGAAGAAGGCAAATGCCTGTGAAGCTACCGCGTTTTGGGAAAGGCCCGGTGCCTGTGAAGCTGCCGCGTTTTGGGAAAGGCCCGGTGCCTGTGAAGCTGCCGTGTTTTGGGAAAGGCCCGGTGCCTGTGAAGCTGCCGCGTTTCGGGAAAGGCCCAGTGCCTATGAAGAAGGCCAATGCCTGTGAAGCTCGCCGCCCGTGACACTCTCATGTAATAATGAGTGGGGATGTACACGCCCCGGAGTCTCCGGAGTGCCGCCCTCGGGCCTCGGGGGCTCCCGCCCACGCCTAGTGGCAGCACTTAGCTCCGCGCTGGTGAGAAAACATCGAAGACTAGAATAGGTGCCGGACGCGGCTTTCCCATTTGCTTTCTGCAGTTGGCTTGTTTATTCCCATTTGAAGTTTTATTAGAGTTGCTGACGTTCCTGGCTTGTGACTCTTTATCTTTTTCACTCGCTTGCCTTGTTTTCTCTCGCACAAGTCTCGCGAGGGAGGTTCGTGAGCACCCTCGCGAGTGTTTACTGCCCCAATCGTTTGGAGCTTTCCTATCCGAGTCCTCTATGGGAGCACCCCTCCCAGTCCATACCCCACGGGCATCGCGATACGAGTGCAGGACCTGGGCCGATTGCCCCCACAACCAAGACCGAAAGTTACCCCTCCTACAAATCCTTGCAGGGCATGAAGCGCACGGCGAGGCCACGGCCTCGGGAGGCGAGGACCGGTCAGGCCCCACCGAGCTAAAACAGTTCCCGCACATGGGTGCACGGCACGGAAACACAGCGCAGAAGTAGTGGAAGCAGCATGATGGTTAACAGCAGCAGTTCTAACACGCCCCCGCAGGGCCTTATACTACCCTCTATTTCGGCGCAGGAAAAGAAGGAAAACAAAATGGGCGCGATTCGTCCTACAACAACCCATAGCGAAGGTTCGAGCTGCTCCTGGGGCTCAGGCGGATCCCTCCTCTCGCTTCGTCGGGGCGCGATGGCGGGCTGGCCCGCTACCTTCACCCAGGCGGGCGCGACGGCGCGGGGGCTGGTCGTGGCCACCGTAGGAGGAGCTACTGCCTGAGAGGGAGTCGCCGAAGCTCAGCGAACCCCGAGCACCGCCGCCCGTACGCCCGTCGCCGTCTTCATCCTGGTCAGTACCGGGGCTGGGCAGGCGGCCGCGGTCGTCGTCTTCGGGGCAGCACCCAGCACGACAACCGTCTTCCCCGAACACCCTCACGTAGAGGGTGGCGTCGCCATCGAACTTGAAGTGCAGGGTGCACCACCGGCCCAGGCCGCGCGCGCGGGCAAACGTTTGCCAGCCACGGGTCAGGGCCCCATTCCCAGAAACGGAGACTTCCAGCGAAGCCCAGGAGGCCCTGCTGTAGCAGTCGTCTGCCTGGAGCCAGAAGCCGCACCGGGCACTGTCCGGTAGTTCATCTACGAAGAAACGGGGGAGCTGGAGCCGGGTGCTGGTTGGGTCCGCCGACCACACGACGAACTCTGGCAGCACCTCCACAGAGCGAAAGCGTGGCCTAGGGGGGCACGCAGCCACGGCGTTCCCCCCATCGGCAACCGGGCGCTCACCACCATGCAGGGAACCACCTCCATGGCCGCGGGAGGCCAGTGCGGGGACCGTGGAATACTTGCGAGGGCGACCTCGGCCGCGCTTGGTCGGGGGGGGGGGGAGTCAAGCCCTGCCTGGCGGGCCTTTCCTTTCTCCATGGCCGAGAATCTCTTTGGACCCATGGGAACGGCGAGTAGCCAAGAAGAAGAAAAGGAGCAGCAAGAAGGGATGGGCCGAAGGGGCTCACGCAGCCCCGTACTTATAGCCGGAGGAGGTCAATCGCCGAGCACCACGATCGCAGGTAATCATGACCGATCTCTCTGCTTGAAGGGACTTGTCAAGTCGTGCGGCCATCGAGGCAACATGGGGAAGCACACTCACCCACGTATAATCAATTGCCACGCGGCGCCCAAGGCCTCAGGCTATTAGGGCCCACGGTGCTTCGCGCTTGCCCCTTCGCTTCCCTGCTAGGCCAAGCCCGGGCGCGCCTTGGGCCCGGGGGCTACTGTCGGCGTTCTGGGAACAGGGGTCCCCAGACTTGCCTGCCTACGGCCTGCGGCGTGGCTCAAGTGGGGGCCCAGCGCGGCCCATCTTCATCAGCTCAAGCTCAAGACCTTCGCGAGGGGCCAAGCCTCACGGGGCGGATGACCGGAAGCTTCCTCAGAGGCAGCCTCATCAGGCAGGCTCGCGAGGAGGCGGAGAGATCAAGGCGGGGGTACCTCGCGAGGAGCCCGTGACGCAAGCCATGACGATCGAGACCAGGCAGGCGCCGGCCTGCGCAGTGTCCTTGTTTCCCCTTTGGTGCAAAGGGGGAAAGCACAGGCCAAGGCATCGGGCAAAGGTTGCCATTCCGGTGCAACGAGACCAAGACCAATAGAGTGGTAGGACGGAGGTCACCGTGGAGCCCAAGACGGCGTCAGCACCAGTACTTTTGGCAGCCGAAGACCACCTTTGGTCAGGATAACTTGTACTATATGTTCCCCTTCAAAATGGCCAAGTTATGGCGCCCTTCCCGCTCATTATTTGGGGAGAGGCCCAGGGCCTCTCTAAATAGAGCTAGCCACCATAAAGTAGGGGGAGACACCTAGAGATCTGATAGAACGCTAGCAGAGAGAGAGAGAAAGGCGACTGAACTCACCTCAGCAGTTCATCGCACCAGCTCAAGAACACCTCTCGCGAGGCTGTTCTTCCCTTGTACAGTTCATCATCAGCCCCTAAGGCAATCCACTATGCCACACACTGGAGTAGGGTATTACACCACAACGGTGGCCCGAACCAGTATAAACCTCGTGTCCCTTGTGTTGTTCGTTGTTTCCAGCTTAGATCACGCGAGGAGATTGGATGTAGATCGGTAGGGGAGAGATCTCCGTGCGCACCCCAGTGTTCGAACCTCAAGGGTCTGCCGGAACCCGAAATCCGACACCTACCCCCCTAGGCACGCCTTCCCCCTCGTGGCTCAACCGACCTATTTCTTCCTACTATATATACTCATATACCCTGAAAATCAACTAGGAGCACCATGAAACCTTATTTCCAGCGTCGCAACCTTCTGTACCCAAGAGATCCCATCTTGGGGACTTTTCCGGAGCTCCGCCAAAGGGGGCATCGATCACGGAGGGCCTCTACATCAACTCCATGGCCTCTCCGGTGATGTGTGAGTAGTTTACTTCAGACCTTCCCGTCCATAGTCATTAGCTAGATGGCTTCTTCTCTCTCCTTGAATCTCAATACAAAGTTCTCCTCGATCTTCTTGGAGATCTATTTGATGTAACTCTTTTTGCGGTGTGTTTGTTGAGATCCGATGAATTATGGATTTACGATCAAGTCTATCTATGAACAATATTTGATTCTTCTCTAAAATCTTTTATGTATGATTGGTTATCTTTGCAAGTCTCTTCGAATTATCAGCTTGGTTTGGCCTACTACATTTATCTTTCTTGCAATGGGAGAAGTGCTTAGCTTTGGGTTCAATCTTGTGGTGCTCGATCCCAGTGACAGAAAGAGAAACGGAGCGTATTGTATTGTTGCCATCGAGGATAAAAGATGGGGTTGATATCATATTGCTTGAGTTTATCCCTCTACATCATGTCATCTTGCCTAATGCGTTATTCTGTTCTTATCAACTTAATACTCTAGATGCATGCTGGACAGCGGTCGATATGTGAAGCAATAGTAGTAGATTGTAACATCCCAAATTTTCAATTTGGAATGTTATACATAGGTCATTCTTGCATATAATATTTTTTTGCATTTCGTTTCGCGATCCTCAAAAATCCCAAGCAATTCAAGGACCCACGGAGAGAGTTGGGGATTTCACGTTCTTCATATTTGAATATTATCAAATATTGAGGCAAGGATCATTTTGGTTTTAATAATTTTTCTCTTTGAAAATATTTCATGTTAAAATATATGAGAGGAGATAATATGACTTCTCCAAAAAAATAAGTGAAATATTGAAGGAAAATACTACAATCAAATGATAAATTTTATTTGGATTTTATTGCAATTTTATTTGAATTAGGAAAAAAATATGTGTTTTTCAAAATTGCATTAGAGGCCCAAATAAATATTTAGTTCGTCCGGAATATTATTAGAGGACCGTGAAAATTTATTTCAGGATTTTTGGAGTCCGTTTAGTATTTATTTTATTTGTTTTTCCGCGTCAGGTTAAAAAAGAGAGAGAGCATCAACCTAACGGGCCGTGCCCGACTAGGACACCGCTGGGCCGGCATTTTAAGGCGAAGCCCGAGGCCCGCGATGCGCCAGCCCCGCCCGAACCCTAGCGCCTTCCATCGCCGCGCCGCCTCCCGCCGCCAGCGCCTCCCGTCGCTGCGCCGCCGCGCCGTGAAGCCGCCGCCCACCGCGCCACTTCCCGCCGCCACCGACCCCGCCCGCCTGAGCCGCCGCCCACCGACGTCGAGGTAGCCGCTGCCGCCGTCCGGTTTCCTCGGGAAAACCGTTGTTTTTTTTAGAAAACCCTAGATCTAGTTTTTTAAATAGATCGGTTCGTTCGGTTTTTCGTCGGTTTATTTATTTAGCGGACGTCCGTCCGTACGTTCGTTTTAATGAACGTTGTTCATCAGTTAGTCGCAGACAGCGAACGTTCGTTTATTAGCCTGTTCGTTCGTTTTTCTTTTTCTAGGGTTTTTCCGCGATTATTTCCGATCATGATTTATGCCCTAATATTTGATCTAGTATATCATTTTGCTCGTTTATCCAAAGCAGGTGAAACAAGCGCCTAGATCTTCGTTTTGAAGCCCTCTTTCTGTTTAACCCACTTGAACATGATTTTGGAACTATAAATTTTGGTTTTAGTCCAGATTAGTAATTGGATCTTGTTTCTTTCGTAGTTTGTGTTTCGTTGCTCAGTTTGATTTGTTTTTTTTGCAAACCGGAGTTCTTCAGTTGAACTTCCTGGTTAGATCTTCTTATTTGAGTTTTCCCCGTGCATATTTGCTTGATTTCTTATGTATGCTATTGTTTCTTTGTGATAGAACACCCGGAGTGCGTGTTGGAAATATGCCCTAGAGGCAATAATAAAAGTATTATTATATTTCAATGTTCATGATAAATGTCTTTTATTCATGCTATAACTGTATTATCCGGAAATCGTAATACACGTGTGAATACTTAGACCACAATATGTCCCTGGTGAGCCTCTAGTTGACCAGCTCGTTGTGATCAACAGATAGTCATGGTTTCCTGACTATGGACATTGGATGTCGTTGATAACGGGATCACATCATTAGGAGAATGATGTGATGGACAAGACCCAATCCTAAGCATAGCATAAAAGATCGTGTAGTTCGTTTTGCTAGAGCTTTGCCAGTGTCAAGTATCTCTTCCTTCGACCATGAGATCGTGTAACTCCCGGATACCGTAAGAGTGCCTTGGGTGTATCAAACATCACAACGTAACTGGGTGACTATAAAGGTGCATTACAGGTATCTCCGAAAGTAGCTGTTGGGTTGACACGGATCGAGACTGGGATTTGTCACTCCGTATGACGGAGAGGTATCTCTGGGCCCACTCGGTAATGCATCATCATAATGAGCTCAATGTGACCAAGGTGTTGGACACGGGATCATGCATTACGGTACGAGTAAAGTGACTTGCCGGTAACGAGACTGAACAAGGTATTGGGATACCGACGATCGAGTCTTGGGCAAGTAACGTACCGATTGACAAAGGGAATTGCATACAGGGTTTGATCGAATCCTCGACATCGTGGTTCATCCGATGACAACATCGAGGAGCATGTGGGAGCCATCATGGGTATCCAGATCCCGCTGTTGGTTATTGACTGAGAGCGTCTCGGTCATGTCTGCATGTCTCCCGAACCCGTAGGGTCTACACACTTAAGGTTCGGTGACGCTAGGGTTATTAGGAAGACTAGTATGTGACTACCGAATGTTGTTCGGAGTCCCGGATGGGATCCTGGACGTCACGAGGAGATCCGGAAGGGTCCGGAGGTAAAGATTTATATATGGGAAGTTGTCAAACAGACACCGGGAAGTTTCGGGGTCATACCGGTATTGTACCGGGGCCACCGGAAGGGTTCCGGGGGTCCACCGGGAGGGGCCACCCCTCCCGGGGGGCCACATGGGCTGCGTGGGGCAGGGAGCCAGCCCCTGGTGGGCTGGCCGCACCCCCTCCCTTGGGCCCATGCGCCTAGGGTTGAGGGGGGAACCCTAGAGGGGGCGCCCCCCTTGGCTTGGGGGGCAAGCCACCCTCTCCCCTCTCCCCTAGGCCGCCGCACCCCCCCTAGATGGGTTCTAGGGGGCCGGCCCCCTTCTCCCTTCCCCCTATAAATAGAGGGGTGAGGGGAGGGCAGCCGAACCACCCTCCAAGGCGCAGCCCTCCCCTCCCCAACACCTCTCCTCCTCCGTTGTGTGCTTGGCGAAGCCCTGTCGGAGTACTACCTCTCCACCATCACCACGCTGTCGTGCTGCCGGTGGAGCTGTCTTCCTCAACCTCTCCTTCCCCCTTGCTAGATCAAGAAGGAGGAGACGTCTCCCGTCCCGTACGTGTGTTGAACGCGGAGGTGCTGTCCGTTCAGCACTTGGTCATCGGTGATTCGAATCACGTCGAGTACGAGTACATCATCACCTTGCAAGCTTCCGCACGCGATCTACAAGTGGTATGTAGATGCAAACTCTCTCCCTTGACTCGTTGCTTAGATGAACTCATAGATGGATCTTGGTGAAACCGTAGGAAAAAATTTAATTTTCTGCAACGTTCCCCAACAGTGGCATCATGAGCTAGGTCTATGCGTAGTTCTCTTTGCACGAGTAGAACACAATTTTGTTGTGGGCGTGGATTTTGTCATCTTACTTGCCTCTACTGGTCTTTTCTTGCTCAAACGGTATTGTGGGATGAAGCGGCCCGGACCAACCTTACACGTACGCTTACGTGAGACCGGTTCCACCGACTGACATGCACTAGTTGCATAAGGTGGCTGGCGGGTGTCTGTCTCTCCCACTTTAGTTGGAGCGGAATCGATGAACAGGGCCCTTATGAAGGGTAAATAGAAGTTGACAAAATCACGTTGTGGTGATTCGTAGGTAAGAAAACGTTCTTGCTAGAACCCAATTGCAGCCACGTAAAAGATGCAACAACAATTAGAGGACGTCTAACTTGTTTTTGCAGCGATTGATCATGTGGTGTGATATGGCCAGAAGTTGTGATGAATGATGAATTGTGATGTATGAGATCATGTTCTTTGTAATAGGATTCACGACTTGCATGTCGATGAGTATGACAACCGGCAGGAGCCATATGAGTTGTCATTATTTTTTGTATGACCTGCGTGTCATTGAATAACGCCATGTAAACTACTTTACTTTATTGCTAAACGTTAGTCATAGAAGTAGAAGTAGTCGTTGGCGTGACAACTTCATGGAGACACGATGATGGAGATCATGATGATGGAGATCATGGTGTCAAGCCGGTGACAAGATGATCATGGAGCCCCGAAGATGAAGATCAATGGAGCTATATGATATTGGCCATATCATGTCACAACTATATAATTGCATGTGATGTTTATTATGTATTATGCATCTTGTTTACTTAGGACGACGGTAGTAAATAAGATGATCCCTTATAAAATTTCAAGAAGTGTTCTCCCCTAACTGTGCACCGTTGCTACAGTTCGTCGCTTCTAAGCACCACGTGATGATCGGGTGTGATGGATTCTTACGTTCACATACAACGGGTGTAAGACAGTTTTACACAGCGAAAACACTTAGGGTTAACTTGACGAGCCTAGCATGTGCAGACATGGCCTCGGAACACGGAGACCGAAAGGTCGAACACGAATCGTATGGAAGATATGATCAACATGAGAATGTTCACCGACGATGACTAGTCCGTCTCACGTGATGATCGGACACGGGCTAGTCGACTCGGATCGTGTAACACTTAGATGACTAGAGGGATGTCTAATCTAAGTGGGAGTTCATAATTTGATTAGAACTTTATTATCATGAACTTAGTCTAAAACCTTTGCAAATATGTCTTGTAGATCAATGGCCAACGCTAATGTCAACATGAACTTCAACGCGTTCCTAGAGAAAACCAAGCTGAAAGATGATGGCAGCAACTATACGGACTGGGTCCGGAACCTGAGGATCATCCTCATAGCTGCCAGGAAACAATATGTCCTAGAAGGACCGCTAGGTGACGCTCCCGTCCCAGAGAACCAAGACATTATGAATGCTTGGCAGTCTCGTGCTGATGATTACTCCCTCGTTCAGTGCAGCATGCTTTACAGCTTAGAACCGGGGCTCCAAAAGCGTTTTGAGCACCACGGAGCACATGAGATGTTCGAAGAGCTGAAACTAGTTTTTCAAGCTCATGCCCGGGTCGAGAGATATGATGTCTCCGACAAGTTCTACAGTTGTAAGATGGAGGAAAACAGTTCTGTCAGTGAGCACATCCTGAAGATGTCTGGGTTGCACAACCGTATGACCCAGCTGAACATTAACCTCCCAGATGAGGCGGTCATTGACAGAATCCTCCAGTCGCTCCCACCAAGCTACAAGAGCTTTGTGATGAACTACAACATGCAGGGGATGGAAAAGACCATTCCTGAAGTGTTCTCGATGCTGAAGTCAGCAGAGGCTGAAATCAAGAAAGAACATCAAGTGTTGATGGTCAATAAGACCACTAAGTTCAAGAAGGGCAAGGGTAAGAAGAACTTCAAGAAGGACGGCAAAGATGTTGCCGCGCCTGGTAAGCCAGTTACCGGGAAGAAGTCAAAGAATGGACCCAAGCCTGAGACTGAGTGCTTTTATTGCAAGGGGAAGGGTCACTGGAAGCGGAACTGCCCCAAATACTTAGCGGATAAGAAGGCCGGCAACACCAAAGGTATATTTGATATACATGTGATTGATGTGTACCTTACCAGTACTCGTAGTAACTCCTGGGTATTTGATACCGGAGCCGTTGCTCATATTTGTAATTCACAGCAGGAGCTGCGGAATAAACGGAGACTGGCGAAGGACGAGGTGACTATGCGCGTCGGGAATGGTTCCAGAGTCGATGTGATCGCCGTCGGCACGCTGCCTCTACATTTACCTACGGGATTAGTTTTGAACCTTAATAATTGTTATTTAGTGCCAAGTTTGAGCATGAACATTGTATCTGGATCTCGTTTAATACGAGATGGCTACTCATTTAAGTCTGAGAATAATGGTTGTTCGATTTATATGAGAGATATGTTTTATGGTCATGCTCCGATGGTCAATGGTTTATTCTTAATGAATCTCGAGCGTAATATTACACATGTTCATAGTGTAGATGCCAAAAGATTTAAAGTTGATAACGATAGTCCCACATACTTGTGGCACTGCCGCCTTGGTCACATTGGTGTCAAGCGCATGAAGAAGCTCCATGCCGATGGACTTTTAGAGTCTCTTGATTATGAATCATTTGACACGTGCAAACCATGCCTTTTGGGCAAAATGACCAAGACTCCGTTCTCCGGAACAATGGAGCGAGCAACCAACTTGTTGGAAATCATACATACCGATGTGTGCGGTCCAATGAGCGTTGAGGCTCGCGGAGGATATCGTTATGTTCTCACTCTCACAGATGACTTGAGTAGATATGGGTATGTCTACTTAATGAAACACAAGTCTGAGACCTTTGAAAAGTTCAAAGAATTTCAGAATGAGGTAGAGAATCAACGTGACCGAAAGATAAAATTCTTACGATCAGATCGTGGAGGAGAATACTTAAGTCACGAATTTGGTACACACTTAAGGAAATGTGGAATCGTTTCACAGCTTACGCCGCCTAGAACACCACAGTGAAACGGTGTGTCCGAACATTGTAATCGCACTCTATTGGATATGGTGCGGTCTATGATGTCTCTTATCGATTTACTGCTATCATTTTGGGGATACGCTCTAGAGACAGCTACATTCACTTTAAATAGGGCACCGTCTAAATCCGTTGAGACGACACCGTATGAATTATGGTTTGGAAAGAAACCTAAGTTGTCATTTCTAAAAGTTTGGGGATGCGATGCTTATGTCAAGAAACTTCAACCTGAAAAGCTCAAACCCAAGTCGGAAAAATGCGTATTCATAGGATACCCTAAGGAAACTGTCGGGTATACCTTCTACTTAAGATCCGAAGGCAAGATCTTTGTTGCCAAGAATGGATGCTTTCTGGAAAAAGAGTTTCTCTCGAAAGAAGTAAGTGGGAGGAAAGTAGAACTCGATGAAGTACTACCTCTTGAGCGGGAAAGTGGCGCAGCGCAGGAAACCGTTCCTGTGATGCCCACACCAACTAAAGAGGAAAACAATGATGATGATCGAGGTACTTCGGATCAAGTTACTGCTGAACTTCGTAGGTCTGCAAGGACACGTTCCGCACCAGAGTGGTACGGCAACCCTGTCCTGGAAATCATGTTGTTAGACAACAATGAACCTTCGAACTATGAAGAAGCGATGGCGGACCCGGATTCCAACAAATGGCTTGAAGCCATGAAATCCGAGATAGAATCCATGTATGAAAACAAAGTATGGACTTTGACAGACTTGCCCGATGATCGGCGAGCGATAGAAAACAAATGGATCTTTAAGAAGAAGACGGACGCGGATGGTAATGTTACAATCTATAAGGCTTGACTTGTCGCTAAGGGTTATCGACAAGTTCAAGGGATTGACTATGACGAGACTTTCTCTCCCGTAGTGAAGCTGAAGTCCGTCCGAATCATGTTAGCAATTGCCGCATACTATGATTATGAGATATGGCAAATGGACGTCAAAACGGCATTCCTTAATGGGCATCTTAAGGAAGAACTGTATATGATGCAGCCGGAAGGTTTTGTCGATCCTCGGAACGCTAACAAAGTATGCAAGCTCCAGCGATCCATTTATGGACTGGTGCAAGCATCTCGGAGTTGGAACATTCGCTTTGATGAGATGATCAAAGCGTTTGGGTTTATGCAGACTTATGGAGAAGCCTGCGTTTACAAGAAAGTGAGTGGGAGCTCTGTAGCATTTCTCATATTATATGTAGATGACATACTCTTGATGGGAAATAATATAGAATTTCTGGACAGCATTAAGGCCTACTTGAATAAGTGTTTTTCAATGAAGGACCTTGGAGAAGCTGCTTATATATTAGGCATCAAGATCTATAGAGAAAGATCGAGACGCCTCATAGGTCTTTCACAAAGCACATACCTTGATAAGATTTTGAAGAGGTTCAAAATGGATCAGTCCAAGAAGGGGTTCTTGCCTATGTTACAAGGTGTGAGATTGAGCTCGGCTCAGTCACCGACCACGGCAAAAGATAAAGAAGAGATGAGTGTCATCCCCTATGCTTCAGCCATAGGATCTATTATGTATGCCATGCTGTGTACCAGACCCGATGTAAACCTTGCCGTAAGTTTGGTAGCAAGATACCAAAGTAATCCCGGCAAGGAACACTAGACAGCGGTCAAGAATATCCTGAAGTACCTGAAAAGTACGAAGGACATGTTTCTCGTTTATGGAAGAGACGAAGAGCTCGTCGTAAAGGGTTACGTCGACGCTAGCTTCGACTCAGATCTGGATGACTCTAAGTCACAAACCGGATATGTGTATATGTTGAATGGTGGAGCAGTAAGCTGGTGCAGCTGCAAGCAGAGCGTCGTGGCGGGATCTACGTGTGGTGCGGAGTACATGGCAGCCTCGGAGGCAGCGCATGAAGCGATTTGGGTGAAGGAGTTCATCACCGACCTAGGAGTCATACCCAATGCGTCGGGGCCGATCAAACTCTTCTGTGACAACACTGGAGCTATTGCCCTCGCCAAGGAGCCCAGGTTTCACAAGAAGACCAGGCACATCAAGCGTCGTTTCAACTCCATCCGTGAAAATGTTCAAGATGGAGACATAGAGATTTGCAAAGTGCACACAGATCTGAATGTCGCAGATCCGCTGACTAAACCTCTCTCGCGTGCAAAACATGATCAACACCAGAACTCTATGGGTGTTCGATTCATCATAATGTAACTAGATTGGTGACTCTAGTGCAAGTGGGAGACTGTTGGAAATATGCCCTAGAGGCAATAATAAAAGTATTATTATATTTCAATGTTCATGATAAATGTCTTTTATTCATGGTATAACTGTATTATCCGGAAATCGTAATACACGTGTGAATACTTAGACCACAATATGTCCCTGGTGAGCCTCTAGTTGACCAGCTCGTTGTGATCAACAGATAGTCATGGTTTCCTGACTATGGACATTGGATGTCGTTGATAACGGGATCACATCATTAGGAGAATGATGTGATGGACAAGACCCAATCCTAAGCATAGCATAAAAGATCGTGTAGTTTGTTTTGCTAGAGCTTTGCCAGTGTCAAGTATCTCTTCCTTCGACCATGAGATCGTGTAACTCCCGGATACCGTAAGAGTGCCTTGGGTGTATCAAACGTCACAACGTAACTGGGTGACTATAAAGGTGCATTACAGGTATCTCCGAAAGTAGCTGTTGGGTTGACACGGATCGAGACTGGGATTTGTCACTCCGTATGACGGAGAGGTATCTCTGGGCCCACTCGGTAATGCATCATCATAATGAGCTCAATGTGACCAAGGTGTTGGACACGGGATCATGCATTATGGTACGAGTAAAGTGACTTGCCGGTAACGAGACTGAACAAGGTATTGGGATACCGACGATCGAGTCTCGGGCAAGTAACGTACCGATTGACAAAGGGAATTGCATACAGGGTTTGATCGAATCCTCGACATCGTGGTTCATCCGATGACAACATCGAGGAGCATGTGGGAGCCATCATGGGTATCCAGATCCCGCTGTTGGTTATTGACTGAGAGCGTCCCGGTCATGTCTGCATGTCTCCCGAACCCGTAGGGTCTACACACTTAAGGTTCGGTGACGCTAGGGTTATTAGGAAGACTAGTATGTGACTACCGAATGTTGTTCGGAGTCCCGGATGGGATCCTGGACGTCACGAGGAGATTCGGAAGGGTCCGGAGGTAAAGATTTATATATGGGAAGTTGTCAAACAGACACCGGGAAGTTTCGGGGTCATACCGGTATTGTACCGGGGCCACCGGAAGGGTTCCGGGGGTCCACCGGGAGGGGCCACCCCTCCCGGGGGGCCACATGGGCTGCGTGGGGCAGGGAGCCAGCCCCTGGTGGGCTGGCCGCACCTCCTCCCTTGGGCCCATGCGCCTAGGGTTGAGGGGGGAACCCTAGAGGGGGCGCCCCCCTTGGCTTGGGGGGCAAGCCACCCTCTCCCCTCTCCCCTAGGCCGCCGCACCCCCCCTAGATGGGTTCTAGGGGGCCGGCCCCCTTCTCCCTTCCCCCTATAAATAGAGGGGTGAGGGGAGGGCAGCCGAACCACCCTCCAAGGCGCAGCCCTCCCCTCCCCAACACCTCTCCTCCTCCGTTGTGTGCTTGGCGAAGCCCTGTCGGAGTACTACCTCTCCACCATCACCACACCGTCGTGCTGCCGGTGGAGCTGTCTTCCTCAACCTCTCCTTCCCCCTTGCTGGATCAAGAAGGAGGAGACGTCTCCCGTCCCGTACGTGTGTTGAACACGGAGGTGCTGTCCGTTCAGCACTTGGTCATCGGTGATTCGAATCACGTCGAGTACGACTACATCATCACCTTGCAAGCTTCCGCACACGATCTACAAGTGGTATGTAGATGCAAACTCTCTCCCTTGACTCATTGCTTAGATGAACTCATAGATGGATCTTGGTGAAACCGTAGGAAAAATTTTAATTTTCTGCAACGTTCCCCAACAGTGCGAAGCGTGCTACTACGAGTCACTAGGTTTTGCAGATCGTCAGCAAGGCAAGTAACACATTGATCATACTCTTTCATACCCAGTTTTTGTGGATTAGTTACAATCCTCTAACACTGCATGATTAGGATGTGATTAACATGTGGGTATTGCGAAGTAGTTGATGAGGTAGAACCTATTACCTGTTTCATTATCAAACCCTTGGGAGTTACTTCTACGTTATGCTTATATTGTTATGCTATGCTAGTAGAAGTGGATTGGGTTTGAGTGTATCCATGACAGATGTGAGTGTTTAATTAATGGTTCAATTCTAAGGTGGCAACTTTAATACACATCTAGGTGGATTGTTGGTTTTGGGCACCTGGGGTTATACTAGTGTTGTCCTAGGAGATCTCGGGGTTATACCATGTGATCCTCCTATGCTCCGCCACCCAGGCTCAAAGGGATCATAAGATTATTCATGCTAGAAACTTCCGTGTGCAGCAACAAGCTATTATGGGCTCTAGCATAGTTGAGTAGGTTGCATGACCTCTTCCAGTGGTAGGCTGGCAAATGTAGGGGATGTAGGTTGGTACTGTCTACCCGGGGTTAGAGTTAATGCTTCTGAAAGACTGTGTCTTGGTCAGCCGTTTCTCAAACACCATGTAGTGCGAGAAATCCAATGGAGGAGATCGAGTCTTGTGAGGAAAAGTGTGCAAACCTCTGTAGAGCATACAAACTAATCATGGTTAGCCGTGTCCCTGGTTATGGATAACTTGAGTATCTGGTTCTTGGATTATCATATGGATCTCATCACTCTAAATTAATTTGTTGGGTTGATAATTACTTTTAATTGGGATTGAGATGGGGGTACCATTCTCAATGTTTCAACCACCATGATAGTTAAATAAAGTATATTCCTTTGTTGTAGGAAAAAATTGGCTTTTCGCAAAAAAATTATAACCATAGAGCATCCACCAGCCAAATATGCATGTAGTGATAGCATTTACCTCTTCATTGCTCTACTGTGTTATATTGCCAACATATTCCATGTGCTGATCCGTTTTCGGGCTGCAACATATCATGTTGCGGACTTTTCAGACGAGGAGTAAGATGCGATAGTTCGTTTGTCATGCACTCAGCTATGCCGTTGGAGTTAATGAACTCACTTTATCTTCCAAGTCTTCCGTTGTTATCTTATTTAGATGGCCTTAAGCCATATTTATTGTAATAAGTTCTCTCTTGAGACATTCGATGTAATAAGTGTGTGATTTCTACTCTATTATAAATCCTTCGAGTATTGTGTGTGTCAACATTACCGATCTAGGGATGACACTGAACACAGAGACTTGACCGCCTGAGGTCGGGTCGCTACATAGATGCAGGAAGGAGTCGGTCTACTTGTCATGGACGTGATGCCTATATACATGATCATGCCTAGATATTCTCATAATTATTCGCTTTTCTATCAATTGCTCGACAGTAATTTGTTCACCCACCGTAATACTTATCCTATCCTGAGAGAAGCCACTAGTGAAACCTATGGCCCCCAGGTCTATTCTACATTATATTAATCTTCCATCAACAAGCTATTTCTATTACCTTTTATTTTGCAATCTTTACTATCAATCTTTATCATAAAAATACCAAAAATATTATCTTATCATCTCTATCAGATCTCACTCTCGTAAGTGACTGTGAAGGGATTGACAACCCCTTTATCGCGTTGGTTGCGAGGTTCTTATTTGTTTGTGTAGGTACGAGGGACTTGCGTGTGGCCTCCTACTGGATTGATACCTTGGTTCTCAAAAACTAAGGGAAATACTTATGCTACTTTGCTGCATCACCCTTTCTTGTTCAAGGGAAAACCAACGCAGTGCTCAAGAGGTAGCAAGAAGGATTTCTGGTGCCGTTGCCGGGGAGTCTACGCACAAGTCAAGACATACCAAGTACGCATCACAAACTCTTATCCCTTGCATTACATTATTTTCCCTTTGCCTCTCGCTTTCCTCTCCCCCACTTCACCCTTGCCGTTTTATTCTCCTTTCTTCTGTTCGTCTTTCCAATATCTTTGATGTCTTACTTGGCTCGATTGCTCGTTTGGATGGAATAGTTGTTTATTTATTTCTAAACAGAGAACCTAAAATCTATGGATCCTCATCCGCTTGCTAATCTTTTTAAGAGATCCAATTATGATGAACCAATTGCTAGTAAGTTTTGCGCACTAGATTATCTTTACGAAGTTTTGCTTGAAATTCGTGAATCTGAAAATTGTGATGAAGTACTTTATGGAGTGATTCATGATGGATCTTTGAATGGAAAGCATGATTGCAATGATGATAGTATAAATTCTAATAGTGTCAATTGTGTTTATAATATGCAAAACCCTAAGCCTAGGGATGCTTTGCTATGTCTACTACTTTTTGCAATGATCGTGATTGGGGTGATTCTTCTTATGATCTTGAAAATTTATTTATGCCCCATGATGAATATGAGATTGATAATAATGTTTGTAATAATATTGAAAGTGGGTTCGGAAGAGTGTCAACTTTAGATCCCACACATTTGGAGACTATTCAATCTTTTGAAGTTTTTGATAAAAGTGGATTTGGAGAGGTCATGACTTTAGTTAATGTTAATCCCACTATTTTGGAAGAGTGTCAATTTTGCATACATGTGGATTGTGTTAATAATATGTTTTGTGATAGCTATATTGTTGAATTTGCTTATGATCCTACATGTAATTATTATGAGAGAGGAAAATATGGTTGTAGAAATTTTCATGTTACTAAATTACCTCTCGTTATGTTGAGATTGCTATTGTTTCTTTCCGCTTCCTTGCATATGCTAGTTTTTGCTTGCCTTGATAATTTGATTTCCTATAAGATGCCTATGCATAGGAAGTATGTTAGACTTAGATGTATTTGTCACGTGTTTTATGATGCTCTCTTTGTGCTTCAATTCTTGTCTTTCATGTGAGCATCGTTGAAATCTCTTGCCTAGCTATAAGGCTTTAAAGAAAATCGCTTGTTGGGAGACAACACAATATTTTTCCTTGTTGTTATTCAATAAATAATTCATCTAGCCTCTACATTATGTCAAGTTGCCTAATGCGTTACTCTGTTCTTATGAACTTAATACTCTAGATGCATGCTGGATAGCGGTCGATGTGTGGAGTAATAGTAGTAGATGCAGGTAGGAGTTGGTCTACTTGTCACGGACGTGATGCCTATATACATGATCATGCCTAGATATTCTCATAATTATTCGCTTTTCTATCAATTGCTCGACAGTAATTTGTTCACCCACCGTAATACTTATGCTATCCTGAGAGAAGCCACTAGTGAAACCTATGCCCCCCGAGTCTATTCTCCATTATACTAATCTTCCATCAACAAGCTATTTCTATTACCTTTTATTTTGCAATCTTTACTTTCAATCTTTATCATAAAAATACCAAAAATATTATCTTATCATCTCTATCAGTTCTCACTCTCGTAAGTGACCGTGATGGGATTGACAACCCCTTTATCGCGTTGGTTGCGAGGTTCTTATTTGTTTGTGTAGGTACGAGGGACTTGCGTGTGGCCTCCTACTGGATTGATACCTTGGTTCCCAAAAACCGAGGGAAATACTTATGCTACTTTGCTGCATCACCCTTTCCTCTTCATGGGAAAACCAATGCAGTGCTCAAGAGGTAGCACGACATCATACAGTAGCATCGTTTGCTATAGTTATAATACTCCTACTAGAACGACAACTCCTATAAAACCTTGCACTTGGATCTTTGCCTCTTCAGGAGGTTCAACAGTTCGTACTCGTGTGAACCTTGCACTTGGCTCTTCGCCTCTTTGGAAGGTCCAACAATGATGATACTACAGTACAATATGCTTCTGGCAATCTGACACCGAGTGAACTGCTGCACGTCCACCGCGAGGGCGAGGGCGAGTGAGAGGGAGAGGGAGAGGGCGTTGTAGTCAAAACCCTCACCTAGTCCTGCGAGCCACCGCGCGCGTGGGCGAGGGAGAGGCATAGTAAGCAAGCTTCTCCTCGTTCGGCGAGTTGACGGGACACATCAAAGCAGTACTAGTACTAGTCCTTTCCGGTTAACATGGCTTAATTTGAAACGAGAACAATAAACTGGTGGTCAACGTATGTAACAATACGCTCTTTACGGTCACTATATATAGTTTTGCGGTGATTATACAAACACTAGCTCATCGTAGAGCACTGTATTGCACCCTACTGACCGGCCACATAGTCGACGTGGCACTTTGTTGACTGGTTAAATTGTCACTTGGTTTCTGGGTCCCACCTGTCAGTTGGCAGAGCAAAGAAATCAGTTAAACAAAACTTTACGCAGGCGCGACAGGAGTCCAACCCTTGTGCGCGAACCACCCTGGCTGTGTATGTGAGCGCATGCACGTGTACTCCCTCGGTCTTCCAACAAAGAGTGTACCTCGGCTAAAAACAAAGAGTGTACATCTACACTTCCAATGCATTTAGCCTTTAATCTAAAATCAATATTGGTTGACTAATGCACCAACTTGTGCTCTAGCTATAGGCTACATGTCTATCCTTAATTACAGCATGCAACAATCTTCATTTAATCTTCTTCTCTCAATGGTCGCATGAACACATAATTCTACTACTTTTGGGCGTTAATTATGCCCTGGTCAATGTGTAAATCTCTAAATGTACAGTCTTTCACGGACGTAGGGAGTAGGTTGATCACTTGAGCGTGAGCGTGTGTGCTGCCTCATGTGCTATGTGTCGCATGGGTGTGTGAGTGTTGCGTGCGTCCATGTGTACATGTGAGTGTTGCATGTTGCATGCATGCATGCATGCATGAGGCTTTTACTCCCTCCCATTGACATGTTCATATATCAAGCTTCCCTTGTTCCCTCCATATGGTAATACTCCCTCTGTTCCCAAATATGGAGTAAAAGCCTCCCTCTGTTCCCAAATATGGAGTATTTGTCTTTCTAGAGATTTCAACAAGTGACTACGTACGGAGCAAAATGAGTGAATCTACACTCTAAAATATGTCTACATACATCTGTATGTTGTATTCCATTTGAATGTATAAAAATACAATATTTAGGAACGGAGGGAGTAGCAAATAAACATTAAGTTCTCTTGTTTTTCCCTCCTTGGTCACGGTGCACAACCAAAGATGACTTATTCACCTGGATGGAGGGAGTAGATGGTCAAAGTTTGACACAAAATTAATGCATTAGTAAACATAATTTTTTAAGGAAAACAAGCGCATTAACTGAGTGTTTTTGCAAGCTACAAAAATTATTCCACCACTCATCATCTACCTTGGTTGATGAGATTTTTTAATTAAGCCCCATAAACTGGAAAGGAGGTAGTACTAGCACTCCTACATTATTGGCGCCAGGTGCCTTGGCCAATGTTTCATCTTGTTGGACAGGATGAGGCTACTTCCAATGCATCAGTGCTTACATGGGGTGCTAAACACATTAAAAACTTTAGCAACTAAAGCTCCCAATGCATAGGTGCTTAACTTGTTGGTGCTAAGAATCCTTTATTTATTGATTTTGTAACTAAAGTTATTCATGCATTGGTGGGATTCTTCCATTTAATTTTTTTGTCTAGGTTCTTGCGCTTAGTACTGGGGTCACCACACTTATCTCTCTCCTCTTAATTACCTTGCCACATTGGACTTTTTGCCTACATGGCAGCCTTAGCACTTGTACAAGGCGAAGCATTGGGAGGGGCCTGAGCATACTGGCATAGGCATACTGTAGATAGGAAGTCTTCGCGATCCATTATTCCCCATCTCGGTCAGAGAGAACTATTCAACTAGTCCTCACAGTGAAGTGACAATACACGCTGCAGCAGATGGGACACTTAAGTAATAAGCTAAACCACCGTGTTGGTGTTACTAAATCAGCCTTACCCAGTACTTCCATCATGTTTGCTAGTGGAGCACGCTTCCGAAAAAATGACTACGCACCTCTCTCCTCCATTAACTGACATATGGGCCCTCTTGAGGTAGACCCACATGTCATCGATGTAACTATTTACACTCTGAAGAACGATATATCCTGGTAGTAGTACTAGTAGAAATGAGATTTGATGCACTTTCTTTCCCGTCTTTCACTCCTCTTCCTCCTCTATTCTTCTTCCTCCTCTCTTCTCCATCGTCGGGCGCACACCATGCCCCGCCGCTCACTGCTCACCTGCCCGCGCCATCTTCCTTGGTAGCTCGCGCGTACCATATCCCCCTCTCACTGCTCGGCCACACACGCCATCTTCTTTGCTCGCCCACCCGAATCCACTTCCTCGCTGGCTCGCAGGCACCGAAAACCCCAGTCACTCATCGCCCTAAAAACCCTATGGCAAAACTGACTGACACGTAGAACCGCGATTGGAATTCCCTCCCCGATGTTCTCTTGGAGCAGATCTGTAATCGTATGGACCTGCTCAGCACCGTCCGTCTAGCCGCATGCTCGGTGTCTTTATACCATCTACTTGTCTGCAACCGACTGGCTCTTTTCAAGACACCCAGCTTGCTGATGCCCGATCCTCGCAGGTGGCCCAGACACTGACTTGATGATCCTACGGAGGTTGCCGTGGTGCCCCTCCACATGCTACCACTACCCGTCCACCCGTCCTTTATGCGCGGCCACTACTGGGCGGGCATGAAGACCAACTGGATCATCCTCATCCACCAATCCGGTAGTTCATGGCATCTCGTGGATATCTAGACCCAACGAGAGATCACCCTTCCATCGTTGGACACCGCCTCCATCGAGCCTCGCGGCGCGCCGGACACTCCTACCTACTAAGCACGAGACACGTCGAGCTTTTGGCTCGACCTCTGTTTGCTGAAGGTTGTAATCTGCGAAGTGCCCACACCATCAGAAGACTACATGGATTACAAGCTCATTGCCGTGTTCAACATGGGATTGGTCTATCTGGAATCCGGTCGCCATACATGGTTATGGCTCATCGTCTATCCTCTTCAGTCAACATTTCTGTATGATGCTATAGTGCATGATGGCATCATTTACGCAGTCGGCGCACATATTGGCTGCCTATACTGGTGAAATCTATCGTCGTGTAATTGTTCTATCTCATCTCATATTTACCTTATGAATACGATTGCCTGTTCATTGTTACAAATTTAGAATATATAGGCCTGTTCGGTAATACTCCCACTCCGTGAAATTTGAGAATCTGTAGAGCGCCTCCTTCCCCACTTCGTGATTTTAAAATGCGGCCCCTCCAGCTCCCGGAGCAGAGTTGTGGAGGAGGGAATCCAAACAGGCCTATAGTATGTCTATAACCACATCATTGCTATATGTTCCTCTCATTTCATAGATTTTTATGACCACACATGTTAGTGTTAGAGTTGATATGAGAACAATTGGCATCTAATGATTGTTTGAATAGATATTATGAGTATAACATCATGATTGCTATATGTTACTCTCATTTCCAGGATTTTTATAACAACGCATGTTATTGCTTAGAGTTGATATGATAACTGTTGTAAGTGCTATGGTAGAATATGACTAGGCCCTGTCATATCTGTTTTCCTCTCATTGTTACATGATGTTTGAACCATGATATATACCTAGAATATGAAAGCCATTGGCTTATTTTTTTAACTTGGGGTATGATTATGACCACGACATTGCAATTATCTGTCTATGATATGTGTCACTGTTATAATAGTCTTAATTCCACACATACTTTGAACATGATTGTTTATTTTTGTCCTTTTGGTCTCCAATTTGAATTGTTGCGGCAGAAGCAAATGTGACGGCCTTCATGATTGCAGGACCTGGAATCATACCAGCAGATGGGTGGTGGTTTATCGCTCCTTCAGCTGATGGCGGTCATTTGATGCTCATTTCCACGTACCAAATTGACCAAACCATTTCATAAAACCACATGTAGTACAATGCCTGGGGCGTTCATGACATTGATGGCTATGGCTGCTTCGTGTTCGAGAAAGATCCCAGCTCCGTTGGGCTAGGTGTATTCAACTGGAGGCGGGTTTATAGCCTCGGCAACCACTCCATGTTCCCCGGGCTCAATTATCTGATCGTCCAACCAATCATCGATCATATCACCGGCGATGATTACCGTGCTATACAACTTCCATTCGCCAGGGGGAACTGTGTTTACACATCATACCATGGGTTTCTTGAATCACCATATCCAGAGATTTGTCGACACAGCTTGTTGCCAGATAATCTTCAGTGTGTGAAAGGCATCAAGCTTCCATGCGATGGATGGCATTTGCAAACCCGACACGCGGTGATTTGGTTCGTGCCAACAACAAATATGCACAACTTGATTCGTACTAATATCTAGACTGAGCCATGTATCCTGCTGCTGTAGCATGACCCTCTTTTGTTGGATATTATGTACCGTTGTTAGTTTGAAGCACTCATCTGGTTTGAAGGATAGATACCTTTCTGGGATCAACTGCATCCTAACTCACCTACGTAGGATGTATTGATAATGATGATGGAGATGCTGTGCATAAGCCATATATATATTATAGTAATATTATTCATCACCCAGGATGCAGAATAAGTTATTCTTCACCGGAGGTAATTTTACAATTGCTTCTTAAATAAATTACATTTGGAATAATAATAATTACATTCATATTGATTCACTATGTAAAGTTTGGTTTAAGAAAACAAATATATAGGTTATAAGACCAGAAAAATCGCATTTTATGTATGTTTTACAGCATGTTTTTACATTCGTAATTTTACGTAACATAAAATATATTTTTACGGCGAGTACATATTTTCTTACGTTCTCTTTTTATGTATGAAATAAGACAAAATTTACGAAACGTAAAAATATGGTGCATTCATATCAAAATAGAGAGGGAGTGAAGAATAACTATTCATCACCCAGGGTGACGAATAGCACGACCCTATATATATATCTGGGCTATTCTGTTACGCGTAACATAATATTATTCTATTAACCTACTTCAACTGATGAATTCAAGCGGTTGAACTGATGCTTTTTGTTGCTGTTAAAAATCGTCTTCTTTAGTTCAATTTTTTTTGCTATTTTTTTATCGAAACAGGGCGTGTAATATATCATTGGAAAGCTCTTGACATCCACATTACAATCTTATAATTGTTTTTACAAAAAAGTTATGATTTAAGAGCAGTTTTGAAAAAACCGTTTTTTCAAAACCAAAAACGCGAATTGTATTTTGGACTTAATTTTCAAACGGTTTGTCGGAATTGGCAAATGAGATGGCGTTGGAAAGCTTGTGAAAATCCGCATCTTCCATATATCTACTATTTTTTTAAATTCTATATGATTTAAAAGTTATTTGAAAAACAGTGAAATTCTATGCGAAATGTTTTTTCACTATTTTTTGCAAATAGTTTGTCGGATTGACGCAAATGATACGGCGTTGGAAAGCTATGGAAAATGCGCAACTTTTGCATATAGAAAGTTTTTCTAATTCCTTACGGTTTAAATATGAATTCAAATACGGTTAAAATTGGTTTTGAATGCGGTTTTTTTTAAGTTTGTCGAAATGGGGCAAATAATATACCGTTGGATAGCTATCGAAAATGCGAAACTTAGTCAGGTTGGATATTTTCTCTACTTCGCAACCGTTTAAGAGTAATCTTGAATACGGCATGACGGATCCTGCTGTTTTCTTGTCTGAAAAATAGAGTAGTCGTACTGATATATGTGTATGTTTGTACTGAGCTATTTTTTGTAGAGTAATTTTAAATGGTTCCAAAAAAAGGTACTTGTACTGATGCTTGCATGGGTTTGTACTAAGCGTGTTTTCACTAACTAGACATTTGCTATGTTTCTTGGGTAATATTTTTCTCGTAAATTTTCAACGGTTTACTGTATCCTAGCCCTGAACTTGCATGGTTTATATTGTTGAACTGAATGTTATTGTATCGTCGGCCCTGTACTTGCATGGTTTATATCATCGAACTGAATGAATTTTTTTTTTCAAAAAGAAAATGTTTTTTTATTCTTTTTTTTGAAATAAACATTTTTTTACAATGATGTTCTGGACTTCTCTTATTTTATGACTTGTACTTTTACCATTTGAATTGCATGGGGTTTCCTTTTGCTTGAACTTTTACCATTTTATGACTTGTACTTTTACCACCGTTTTTAACTTGTACTAATCAATATTTTTAATTAAAATATTGAACTTATAGTCTCCTCTCGACATGGGAAGATTTGCATGTTATGGGCTGATCCATTTACAATTTGTACAGATCCACATGGGAAGATTTTCTACGTGCACCTTATGGAATCATACAAGATACCATTGTTTTCATCTTTTTATGCCATAACTACACATCAGCAAGTCTAGCAGTGCCACCTCTCGACATAGTCTCCTTTGCGCTAGTTACCAGTCTTGTTCCTTGGCGAAGCCTCAATTCCTATAAGATCAAATGGGCAGGCATGAGAGAAAGATAAATGGAACACTACTTGTGCAACAATTCGATAAAAAAATCATGTGTTTTGCTACAGATTATATTACTTGAGAATTTTTTGTATTTTTTCAATTTTATGTCACAGAGAACCAGTAAGTTCTACTACTGGTAGAAGCCAAGTTCAAGAACTTTGCTGGCGACAAACTATGACAGTTATCCAGCGGCACCAATAACCAGAAAATGTTTTTTTCCTGAGAACACACATCACAATTTTTGAAATGCATCAGTACACACACATTTTCATTATTCAGAAGCAATCAAACATGCTAAATAGTACTCATGTACTTACTGGAACCACACATATTATAAAATATTAATCATGTACTTACTGGTACAAATCAAATTTGCCACTTGGGAAATTAAGCTCTCCAAAACATACTAAATTCTCTTTTCTACAGTTTTCGGTTCACATGTGCAGCATGAAAGGAAGAAGTAACTGACCGTCAATAGCACTCAGCGGTATATTATTCAACATTAGATGGGAACTTGGACGAGGCGCGGTGCTCTACTCGTACGGCGCCCAGTGCTCAACTTGGACGGACGAGGCTGTCATGCGCTCAGAAGGTTCTGCACCTGCATAATTACCATAAGGGAATTATGGCCATCTCCCCTGTCTTCAGATGGCGGCACTGCAGGCCCAGCAGTTGCTGCTTCTCGAACCAAAGGGAGAGAGAAAGGGCAGGCCTATGGCCGAGCACAACGTCAACTTGATATTCATCAGTACTAGTATGACTGGACAAGAAAGTATTTAATTTTGAACACTAAATGAAATCCGGATAGCCTAGTGAAATTGCAATATGGAGCTTTAGTCACCTTCCCACGACAAAGAGTGAAGCATAAAAAGTAGTACTGTGCACTTTTGAAACATTGACTAAAACCATAGTTGTTGTAGGCCCGTCGTCGTCTATGATGGTCTTTGTGATTACTTGAATGGGTAGCCAAGGTGCTGGTACTAAAAAATGCATGTCTCAAATCAATTCAGACCAAGCTTCACTTAATTCCCTCACCTATGTTACACTTTCTGTTTCGGGTATAAAATTGTACTTACCAAATATTCTCTTCTAGATGGATTTGTATATGAATTTAGATTTGTAACAGCAGACACACCGAACTTGCAGAGTTTTTCGTTGAACTTATCTAGATGATATATCCAAACTTGCAGAATTTTGAAACTTGAACTCCGAACTTATTATATCCTCGAGTCTGAACTGATACAATCATATAAGAATTTCAGGCATTATGACCTGTAGTTCTCAAAAAAGCTAATTCATTTTTGCACCATTATACCAAAAAAAGCGGAAAAATATTTGGTTCTCATACACATTTTGACAAGCACCTATAGAGCATTAATTTGTGCACAGAATAAGCACAAGATTGAATTAAGTAGCGTCAAGGCACAATTGAAAAGTAGTGGCAGCATCAGCTCAAGTTGCTCCTCTGGTTTTGTGCCCCTATTTATGATATCAAACGACAGCACATGTCCAATAACATAATTTTTCAATAAAGCTCCACAAAATCAAGTACAACTTCTGCCAAATTACTAATAGAAACCCACACCTTTTCACGAAGCCAGACTTGAAATCTTTCTACGACAATCTTCAGACTTATGCATGTAGATGAATTGAACTTTAGACCTTTTCACATCCTTTTCTACTACTTTGTTTCCAGAGAGTGGGAGAATTTAGGGCATTGCAAATATTATCTATAATATGCCCAGTTAGTGTGGTCTGAACTGAACTTTACCTGATCAATGATTTTCCAGAGCCATGTGTGTGAATTTTTTGTTTAGCAAACTGCTGGATTTTTTCTATGGAATTGCCAGTGCAGTGTGCACACATATAGTTGATTTATTTCCCATGAACTAACTGATTTCACTATTTATATTGAACTGTGAAAAATCTTGTTTTGCTAGCAAAATTTGAACAGAAAAAACCTACAAAGGTGTACGCATATATAGAAAATCCTATAGAACACATTTGTTTTGCTTCATGTAGAGCAGCAACGAAGTGAGATCGAGAGAAAAAGGAAGGTTGGGGTGCTGACCATTGGTGTCGGCGGAAGAATTGCAAGCAGAGCCGGGGAGAAGAATCAGAGGAGCGGCAGCGCGTTGGGTCCCTGGGAGGTGGCGGGGCGCAGGAAGCAAGTCCCGACGGCGGTGATTCCTGGGAGAAGGGGGCGTCAGTTCGGTGGTAGCTGACTGATGGTGCTCGGGAGGCGGGCGGTGGAGCTCGAGCAAGTTGACATAGCCGCGCGCTGGATGAAGGGGAGGTCCCCGCGGTGCGCCAGGGGGAGGGGGAGGTTGTGGTGGCAAGATGGAGAGGTTGACGGCGATGCGGAAGGAGGAGGCTGGATGGGCAATGGAGGACGACGAGGACGTGGCGGCGTCGCAGAGGAAGGTGGCGGTAGCGCGCGGGTAGGGAGAGGCAGGGGTCTGGCGCTGGCTGCGCGGGTAGTGAGGGGCGGGGGTCCGGCGTCGGCAGCGCGCGAGTAGTGAGGGGCCGGGGTCCGGCGCCTGCCTCGCGTGGGTAGGTAGGGGCAGCGGTCGGCGTCAGCAGCGCGTGGGTAGGGAGGGAGTGGCTGAGCGTCTAGGTAGATAAGGTTTGGTCCACGGCGGTGCTTTGTCCAGATCCAATGCGTATATAGGGGCAGATGGTAACA